>NC_050584.1:27352500-27427500 GCF_013368585.1 Megalops cyprinoides | reverse complement strand
CAAACCAAACAAAATATGTACACAGATCACAGCCAAGCCCACAGCTGCTCCCATTATGTGCAGCAATATGTTATACTAAACAAACATGCAGGCTTCACCGAGCGCATTTAACTTGCAGCTGAGTGTTACAGCGTTGCAATAAATAAAAGAGATACCCTATCCCACACATGCTGTGGCCATGAACTCCTGAGTTGGAGTGTTGAGAGGAGTTGGAATATAAACACAAGGAGTGGAGTTTCACAGGTGCTGGGCATGCAGGTACAATGCAGAGAAATGACAAAACCAAACATGTTTTAATTAGATAAAAAAAAAAAAAAACAGTTCTACAGAGGTGTTTCACCTGGTCTCTAAAGGCACAAACAACTGTCTTAAGGGGTCTAAGAAACAGACAAAAAGATCAATCTCATTATTGGTCATTATTGCTTAATTAAAACCCTTTTTGGGACTAAAACCCTTTTTTGGATTACTTCACCCAATGCAAAGCTCAGAGAGACGTGGCGTGTTCAGTTCAATGTTCAGTTCAATTCAGCGAATGAGAACGGAGCAGGGGGCCACGCCCTCCTCCGGGCGGGGTTGACTCGAGGGAGCGGTGCGTGCTCGGCGGTTCAGATGGAGCAGCAAGGGGGCAACTGCAGGTTACGGAGATGGCGATGAATTAATTGGGAGGAGAATCATTAAGTTTCTCACAGGAATAAAGAAAAAAAAGATCATTAGTGAGCCGGAGAAACGCTGAATTGATGGAATACTTAGAGACAAGCATAATTAGAGACAGAGCTGTCCTCACAAGGCATTGTTACAGAATCTCTTCTAGCAGAAAGTGTGTACTTGTTGTATGGGGGTGCTCAGTCTAACTGCTGTGGTGAATTTTTTAGCAGTTTCTCTTAATTTTTTAAAGTTTTTTCTTTTTCCCCCTAAACAGTGTTGGTGCTACTACCGGCGCTACTTCTTCATTGCAGTGACTGAAATGATTGAAAATTATTGTGTTGGAATGATGAATGAATTGCTTGAATTTGTAACTCAGCATAATTTAGGGAGAAGCACAATAGATTGTTAGACTGAACACACCCCTTAGAATTCAAACATAATGTTAAAAACAGGTGTGATAACCTTTGTTTCCCTCTCATAGTGGGAGGAACACTCATCTGTCCGAGCCTGTATTATTGACATATTCTTCTCTATGGATACATCCAATCCTCTGCAGGCCTAGATCCATTTATGACCGTGTATCATATTTTTAGTCATCCCAAAGCACACACAAGCTGCGTATTCATTCAGAATTAAGTTTTTACCGAGAACCAGGCAGCTTTCATGGTCCTTTCTCCCAGTGCCTGTGAACTCTTTCGGAGCTTTGGTCAGCTCCAGAGTCCGGTGCGTGTCTCTCTCTGTGAGAGGTTAATCGGCAAACGCAGGTCACGGATGAGACTAATGTGCGCCTATCCCTCACTGAGGGAGTGCCATGCTTCTCTGCTTGTGCCAGCGTCTGCCTGAGTGCCGGAGCCGGGGATTCAAATGCTGACAGCACTGCGCGGCTAACGCGGCGGGAGTCAGGGCTGTACACTCCTCAGCGCCCGGCTGCGACATGACTCTGGCGGTGGACCCCGTGCCCCCTGGAAAGCCCTGTCAGCACCTGACGAGAGATCTGCCACTAGTAACAAAGATTCTTACCGTTTTTTAATATGGTTTCAAATGTCAGGAATTTAAGAGATGCTGTGTTGGAACAGCGGGGGGATTTTGCTCGGCGTGATTGCATCTGGCCTACGTTTAGCCTATTCAGACACAAGCATTTCAGTGCGTCCATCTGATAAGAGACTCGTTATGACTTCAGAAAGTGGTAGATTAAGGAGTTTGGCCTGGAACCTGATTAAGCAGTAATAATTTTAGTGAACAGTTTGAGTACAGAGAGGATCTCAGACGATAGAGCCTTCTCTGGTTTCTCTGTGTGTCTGCAGTGGTCTCTTTGTCACCAATTTTCACTGTATCACTTCATTTTTGACTGTGTTAGTTCAATTGTCTCTGTATTGCTATAGTTTTTACTGTATCACTTCATACAGATTTCACTGTGTTGGCTCAATGTGTCACCAGGGTTTTCATTGTGTGGCTCACTTAAGTTTTCACAGTTTTCATCTCAACATCAGTGTGGCATAGTGGTAAGGAGCATAACTGAAAAGGTTGATGGGTCAAATCCCTGCTGGGGGACTGCTGCTGTACCCTTGGGCAAAATATTTAACCCCAATTCTATGAATATCCAGCTGTATGAAAGGATAAAATTGTAAGTAATTTGCACTGGATAACTCTGCTAAATGACAGTAGCATAATCTCTGTGGCTTTTCCTTTTTCTTTTATTTTTCCCTTTTGTCACCTTATACATGTATCTGCAGTTTTCACTGTATCACTTCATTTCAAGTAGGTGACCATCAACACTTTCTACCATGGTTTCGTCATCTTTAAGATTAATAGAGGGATACAAATCATGCAGTTATTATATTGCAGAGTGACAAATGTTCCTCCAGCATCAACCTGCCCCCCCAAACATTCAGACATCTCGTCTAACCCCCTCCCACTACCCTTGCCGCCCCAGAACCCCACCCCCTCATCCCCACACCCCGACCCCCACCTGCTGATGGGGTGAACGTACCCATCTCAGTTGGGTAACTTGCACTCACACTCCTCCCCGTGTCAGGGTGACCCGAGCAGGACTCCACATTGTCCTCTTCTCTTCCCCGCCACGTACATGATTGATTGACTTCATTCAGATCTAGACAGTCTCCACCTGCTCTCAGCACATTACCACACCGGCGGGCGCTAACTCCATATCCTGCCAAATCAGGTCTTTAACCTGCTGGGCCTTAAGATCAGATCAGGGCTAATAGACCAGGCCAAATTCATGCACCTCTCCGTGTCGGTATCAAGTGGGCACCTGTTAATGTTAAGACTTCCTCGAACTTCAGTAACCTTTCCTACATCAGCCTTATCACTCAGGTTCTGAGCAAAGAGTAAGAGCTGCATGTAAATGAAAAGAACACTGCTTAGTTCCGAACAAAAACCTTGCATCGTGAGGCAAACCCAGCGTATTCACACCGGAGGATCTTTGTCTAACATGTATCCATTCTGGAGGCCTTACATCTTAGATAAACTGTTGGATTTTTGCCAGACCTTGTAGTTCTTTCTTCATTGTGTGAATAGAGCACGCTGTGTCGGAGACAGCCTATCAGTTTGGAAGGTTTGCCTCAATGGGGTGCATTCATGGATGGATGACATATACAGCCAGACAATTACTGAGTATGTGTAGGCCCTTGTAGTGGGATGTAGGTCCTTGGCAGGGCCTCACTGGGTAATAGAATGTATTTTGAATCCCCCCCCCCCCCCCCCAAGTCAAACAGCATGGATCGATTAGAGCAGGCTCGGCACCAGCAGAAAATACGGAAGGTTGCAATTGCAATCCACGGGGGTGCACAAAAAGTCATAAATACTATGTAGACTTTGGGATATAAGGAGACAACTGGGTGTGCACTGAGGTCCGTCTGGGGGTGAAATGTACCCCTAAGCACCCCCATAGCTCTGGGCCTGGTTTAGAGGATTGTCCGCACCTCAGTCTCGCTGAAAAATTCTGCACAGATCTGTCCGTAGCCAAAGCTTGGAAAAACAGGGACAGGGGAAAGTCTTCATTGCGTTTTATCTCTATTGCATTTTCAATATAAATGCTAAGCCAAGTCTTAATGCCAGTGTAAAATGTCCTGTTAAATCAGAGATTAAAAAAAAAAGTAATTTCACATGGAAGCCTTTCTGGGGAAATGTCTGTTGGCCATGGTATCCAATACTCATTCACTTTTATCAAATGAGAACTAAAGAGGTCAAAAAGGCAATTTTTCAAAATCCGATGGGGCCCATGTCCTGAGGGAAGTGCATAGCCGCTGTGTGGAAAGCTGCAACACGAATATGGCTCGGGAGATATATCAATACGTATCATAAATAGCTCTGCGTGATTTGTTTTTAAGAAGGGGGGCAGGGCGAATCTTCAACGTCCAAGGGAAGCTTTAAGACAGGAGCAGGCGTGTGAAGAACAGTTTAAACCTGGATTAGCATCCACTGAAATCTCTTTGTGCATTTTTTTATCGTGGGTTTACATTAAGGATAAAATAATTTATGAATTGTTGAGGAAGTCCTAACTCCATGATTAAAAGGATTTAGCTGGCTTTGCCGAGCTTGCAGCTGTAAATAATTACATCTTGTCAGAGAGCTTAAGGTGGACTCTTCTGTTTTTAACGTCCCTGAGGAACCCTCTGAACAAGGAGTACTCAAATCCCATAGCTACTCATTTTTTAAACAGCGCTTAGGCAAGGTCACCTTCCGCAGGAGAAATATAAAACTTTACTTTTGATCTTTGAGCATTAGCCGCTCTCCAGCTCAAGGGAGCCTTGGGTTTTTAATTCCAGAATCTTTACATGTACATTGCTTTAGAGATTGAAATATTTTTTTTTTTTAATTCTCAGGACAAAGTTCTTAAGCACGCAGGGAAATGTGAGATTTTTCCGCAGAGTTCACTGGCACAGTGGGTCCAACCAGTCACTTTCCCATTGGTTTTCTTTCCCAGGTGCCCTTGAAAGAAACAAAAAGCACAAAACAGCCACTGCTGGTGGTGCAGGTTGCTCTTCTTATCAAGCCTTCCGATTGGCTTAACTCTACTACAGCAGTGCAGTTTCACATTGGCTCCACGTAACTTACTTTAGGAGCCAGGATACTTTCTGCCGGACTGACCCCACCTATGCAGCAGCAGTACAGAGAAACTGAGTGGAACTGTGTTTTGTCTACTTGGATCATGGGTGGTGCTCAAAATGGGGGGGGGGGGTCTCTGTCTAACAGCTTCGGGTCAGGAGCTGTCAAATGAGCACTGACAAAATACAGTTGTTGTCAACATGTAAGCAACGTATGTCACATTTTTGCCATTTGAGAAATGCTCTTATCCAGAACAACTTGTGTACAGCAGGTACCACAGCAGTGGCCCAGCAGGGAATTGAACTGGAAACCTTTCAGTTACAAGTCCTGCTCCTTACCACTATGCCATAATAGTACTGCTGCTGTCACTCTGGAGACGGCCTCTGCCAGGGGAATGCATCATGCACCAGCTTGCCACGGGTAATGTTGAGGGAAGTGCTGTAGGGTGATCACAGAGATGTAAAGCAGTTTTGTGTCTTCATAGGAAAAAAAACATGACCTTTAAATGACAACAGCGGGAATGCAACACTATGTACAAAAATGTGTTTCAGCCTCTCTCAACTTGAATGTATGACATTTAGGGTCACATGTATCAAAGGTGCGTACGCACTAAAATCGTGCTTTTTTTACACATAAAACGGTATTCATGGAAAAAATACTTCCTGGGAAAACATGCATACCTCTGCGCATGGTCTCCAGGTGGCGTACGCATAAAATTTGTAATTTGCAGATTGGCGACACCAAGAGGAACTAATGGTGATGCAAGTAAACGGGTTTTGTGTCAATCATTGATGGGTGTTATCGCGGCCAGACCCGGCACCAGGATGAAGTGACTGAGGGGGCAGTTAAAAATGGCGAGAGGGCAAATCTCTCTTTCATCCTGTGGGTGGCAATATAGTGGCATTTTGACTAGTTGCGAACAATTCCCTACCTTACCTTTTCCATGTGTTTGTCCGTCATGGCCATAATATGAAATAGGAATATTTGGGGCAGATTGCCAGGTCACCACCTAAAATGGGTCTGGTGGTAGGTTTAATGAAATTCATTGATTTAACCATACAATAGTCTCTGAGAGGCTAAATAACAACAACACAAGACTACTGTTTCAAAATGAAGTAATACATTTATTTCACAGCTGCGGTGAAGCCAGTATTAAACCTGAGCGCTCGTAAGGTAGGTCTACAAGATGCAAAATAATAGAATTTATGAACGATTCTAACCACTGAGAAATGGCTGCTAAAAATCAACAAAATAATAGCCAACAGTATCAGGGTCAAGAGTAGAAAAAAAAAAAGATAACCAGATTGTTTTGTCTGGTTTCTACTCTTGCCATGCAGCTCTCTTGCTCTCTCCCTCTCTCTCGTTGACTGAAACTTCACTTCCCTGTGTCGTTTCCAACGAGTATTTCAACGTTTCCAATATTTTTGTTGTTTTTGCAATTTTTCTGTAGGGTACATAAACCTTAAACGGGGGGGGGGCAAGAGGGGCAGCCCCCTCTTGCCCCCTCGTGGCGCCGGGTGAGGACACACTGTTCCTGTGTGTGCTTTGTTGTTTGGCCTCTCTTTTAAAATCCGACAACATCTTCTTCACCTCCTCCACTGTACGCTCCTCTGGTGAAACTGCATTCATAGCAGTCACCACTTTGAGCCACTCCGCATTTTTCCGTCGATTTGAAATGCTGCTAGTCTGGCCTCCAAAAAGGACATTTTTTCTCCTCTCCACCGGATCAACCATCACGTCTATCTCCGTGTCCGAATAATTTATTTTCTTATGTCCTGCCATTGATCCTCAACATCAATCTCTGCATTTCACTCAGATTTACCTGGGATCTTTAATATGCAAATTCGACCAATTAAAGGCGTGTCTCAGTCCATATAAGAACAATTGTGGGAGTGGACGTTAAGCGCGTTCATGTGCACATAATCTCATGCTAATCTGATTTACGCTCAGATTTTTGAAGACAATTAGGCGTACGCGGTGTTTGATAACTCTGACGAAAAACCTCTGTACATAAATCGTGGGATTGTGAGTACACATGGTCCTACGGCAAGTTGTACAAAAAGATTGATACATATGGCCTTTGATTTTATAATATGCGTGTATTTCTTTTTGTTGTGACAGAAGCAATCTTTGAATCAGTTGAGTGAGTGGTTCCCTCGCAAGTCAATGGCAACAACAATGTGCGTCCACCAGTGTGTGCAGATTCGAGCAAAGTATTTGCAGCTGTTAAACTGTGCCCGTTCTGTGTCTTTATCTGTTTCTGCAAGCTGTTATTATGTGATTCTGGTTGACATTACCCTCCTTTACTCTGTAAAAAGTAAAATAACTGTTATGAGCATTCTTAAGACAAGAGGGTTTGTCACATCTCATTGATGGTGTAATTCACAGGCATAAATGGACTAAAAGATGAAATGGAAGGCTAATATGTTCCTATGCGGGAGACAAGCAAAGTTTTCACAAGATTATTAATCATTATAACTCAATTTAGCCCGTGCCACCGGAAAGCTTCCTCTGTCTTAAAGCCTTGTTATAGCATAAAATACATTTTGATGAATCCTGTTTTTTTGGGCTCAAGAGATGCTTCTGTCCCAAGTGACAGCCTTTATTAAAATGTTTACACAGTAATGCACCAACTAAGGGGGCACAGTTTTCATACTAGGATTTGAACACACAACATTCTTGCCCAGAATACAGTCCTAACTATCTCCCCCCATGTACTCAAGTAAACTGATGAGATCTGTGAGGCCTTTTGTCTTGGAGTGCTTATTATGGCAAACAGAACACTTCCCTTTCAATTACAAAGGCTAACTTTTTTACAGTGCAGTTGTGTGCTTCATTTAAATGCTCACACTGAATGATAAACATAATTTAACTTTAAAATTAAATTTTAAATGCTTTTGTTTGCCAGAACAGAGTTATGTTCTCTTTAATGATGCCATCCGATGAATAAAACATTGATTAATTAATTAGAAACCTTACTAGTATGAGCTGCAGGTAACACATACAGGCAGACCAACAGAGCTTTACAATCTACTGTGACAAACAGCGTGAACACAATATTCATTTTCCCCACTTTGCTCCTCAGCCATCACAAATCTAAGCATGTTTTCACTCTGTATGAAAAATGTCATTGTATTGTTTAAAAGGAAATAAACAAGCAAACAATTACAATTTCAAGGTGAACTGACGGTACTGTCCTCATGTAAAGTACATAAGCGTAGCCTTATTGCTTGATTTAGAACCGTTCTGAGGTCTCACAGCATACTTCTGGGAACACATTCCTCATCAACATGTTTCACAGACGATTGAATTTGAACAAAAAAATACAACAATACTCTCCACACTGATCTGAGATCAGTAGGGACCTACAGCCACCCCTTGGACAGCATCTCAACAGATTGCCTGTCTTTCTAGACATACTGATGCTATAGTGTGGGTAACTGGCATCTAAACATGCTGATGTTACAAACAGAGGCATCTGTGTACGCCATTGTTCCAGCACTGGCATAAAACTTGGTCCCAACTTTGCTGTGATGCCATGGCAACATAATAGCAAGGGACGATGTTATAGGAAAACAAGCCAACCCATGTGTCCTTCCAGGGCATTATTCACATCTTGCAGTAAGACAATAAAACAGCATAATGGGGATTTGATGGAAAGTTTGTGTGGCTACTATGCAGCTGTTCTTGGGAATTTGGCTTGGAGAACAAATATAAATGAGCTGGTCGGACCGGGAGGAGACTTGAGGGAGTTTGTTCAATCAGACTGTAAAAGCAATAAGGCCCTAGAGCAAATATTAAAAGGAATTGTTGGTGCAGAGGTATTTGTTTCTTTCTTGAAACAATGTAACAAAGTTCTCCAAAAAAAAACCCCTAAAAACCAAGAGAACAATGCAGTGTGCATGCATTGAGGGGTGTGGATTTTGGGAAGTCCATTAAAAAGCTTCTATGAGATATATCTTCTGAAGGATAACAGAACATCTGATACCATTGTAACATGTACTGTTTATGCTCAAAGGACCTGACTACTGGAATATAACTTCTTATATATATATGATCTATACATGAAATACTATAACTGAACATTCACTGAAACAACTCAGGTTGAGTACCATGTTCTAGTAACACTCTGGATTAAAACCTGCAACCTACCTGTTACGATGCACAAGTAGTAGTAGTCGTTATAGTTTTGCTTGTTACTCATTATTTTAATGAGTTTCAAAAGGAACTGTGGAAATTGAAATATTAAAGACTTTCCACTGTTCCATATAATCACAATTTCATTACATTTCAATTAATTTAATTTCAAAAATAAGAGCAAAAAAGGAGGGATTCAGTTCACTGAATTATCACACAGGCAATATTCATAAACTTGTTTCACAGAGTAATTTGAGATAGAAACCCAGGGAGGGAGGCATCGCGTTGACTTTCTGAATTCCCCAGAACTTCCCTCTGAAAGTCGTCTGAGTGAGTTTTCAAAGAGCCGCACCAAAGCAGAGTGGATGAAAAAAAGCATACAAAAAAAAAAACAAAAACCACCCCCGAAAAACTCTTCAAACAGAACACAAGTCAATACTCTTGTAAATGTAAGAAGTAACAAATGAAAGCCTTTGTTAGTCATCACAATCATTTCTGTTACACAGAGTTCTTAATTGATTCTTTTGGCTGTTCCATCTGCTTTGATCCCCGTCATCCGTCGCTCCACAGCCAGAACCCTGGATCTCTCCTGGGTAGGGGGTGGGGGGTGGCGGGATGGGTAGTCCGCCTGACTTTTATCTCCATTAGTTTTGTGTGAGCCATTAGCTAATGCAGCCACCACTTCCTGCCCGCCCTCTCTGCCTAGACCACCGTTTCGATTGGGGTTTTTTGAATTTGGGAAAGTGCATGACAGGGAGCAGGGAGAATCCAAATGCAGAGATGAGTTAGGACACGAGAGGTTTGGTTCAAAGAGAATAAAGTTATCTTCACTGGAGACTCTGGAGAAACAAAACAGGCTCGGTACAAGAGTTCTAACACAACAAACATGGCAACTCAGGACTGAGGAGAGACATGGACAAAGGAGAGGGCTTAAATAACAAGGAGCACAGGTGAAACCAATAATTAATTAACACAGGTGAAATGAGACATAGATCATAGGAAGTTATGAGGCCATTTGGTGGCCATCCTGAGAAGCAGCAGCCACATCCCTGACAACATTTGCATTCTCATAAAACCCCCCTCCATTCTGTCTTTCGCCAGTGTTCAGGAGAGGGCAGGATTAGGTCAACCATGTGTGCCCTGATCCTTCCTTCATCTTTAACCGGGCTTGTGTCAATTGCTTGGTGCTGGCAGGCCAAAGTGAAACAGTGGGTCACGTCCTATGTGTGGAATGGAAGACTCTATCAGAAAGGCTCAAGATGAAACAATGAATGATCTCCCATTGCATTAGTAGATTGTTAGCCAGGGCAAGGAGGAATGCACAGGGTGTTGCCTCCCTGATGATACCGGTTAGCTTAAATGCAACAGATGTTGTCTCCTTGGTGAGGTCAATGTTGAATAGTGGTCGGGAGCAGGGCCTGTAACTAAAAGGTTGCTGGTTTGATTCCCCACTGGCCACTGCCACTGTACTTTCAGCATGGTACTCAACCTAGAATTGCCTCAGTAAATATCCAGCTGCATAAATGGATAACATGTAAAAAGTGTAACCTATGTAATTCACCCTGGATAAGAGCATCTGCTAAATGACAATAATGTAACGTAATGTAATGATATCTGTTAGCTGAGATGCAGAGAGGGTATTGTCTCCCTGGTGATATCTGTGAGGTGAGATGCAGAGAGGGTATTGTCTCCCTGGTGATATCTGTGAGGTGAGATGCAGAGAGGGTGTTGTCTCCCTGGTGATATCTGTGAGGTGAGATGCAGAGAGGGTATTGTCTCCCTGGTGATATCTGTGAGGTGAGATGCAGAGAGGGTATTGCCTCCCTGGTGATATCTGTGAGGTGAGATGCAGAGAGGGTGTTGTCTCCCTGGTGATATCTGTGAGGTGAGATGCAGAGAGGGTGTTGTCTCTCTGGCGATAACTAATCTCTTGCCTTTCCCAGAGGTCTAAACCTTTGTTTTCAAAGTTCTAGAACTTTGTCCTCAGGTGTTCTCTCGGAACGCTTGTTTTAATATCAGTTTGCTGCAAACATTCCTTCCCAATGTTACGCAGCTTTGTTGTAAACAAACCCTCCCAGTGCATAGACACAATAAGAAAGACAATGAAACAACGCTGAACATAATTAAAGACAATTACACAGAGTGATTACTGTTTTTGTTTTCCCGTTGTCTCTGCTATGGTGCGGATGTTAAACCACCTTGCAGAATGATAAACAACTTCATTCCGTTGCCTCACACACATCAGTGATTTCCGCTCCGTATGACCCATTCATAAAAGGGAAATGAACTCAGCACAGGGACTAGCTGTGTGCGCTCCCCTGATACATTGATAATTAAAATGAAGTGCAAAGTTTTGGCACCAAAGAACTCTAGAGTGTCACAAGTCAAGGATCAAAAAGCACAAGACTAACACCTTCTGTAGCTTTTTAACATCATGGCTTAATGTATTTCACGTATACAAAGCAGTGAATGAAATCTATACCTCAAATTCTGTGCCTTTTTAAAAGCATATTTAACATTTTCCTCTGGTTTATGAAGCCCTATTTTGGAATCACCAGCTGTATATTAGGCCACACCAAACTGAAGTGAGACAAACCACAGGGCAGTTGGAAACATTTGGAGGATAGCTGGTACTCCGCTGATGTGATCTGAGCAACTTGCAGAATGATTCATTCAAGAGCAGAGAGATGAGGACACACCCACCTGGCAACACCAAACCAATTTTCTCTGCCTCTGTAGGCTCCTAGTCAGTCTCGGCTGGTGACTGATGACTCGAAGTGAAGCTGGGCTGTAGGGGTCAGCTAGTGCTTGAGAGGACCACCATTGGCAACTGACACACTAGGGGGCACACTTTCCAATATGGCAGGCAAAACCAAAGTTAGCAAAAAAAAATCTCCCAAGCAACACGCAAGGCCATGCTTAACAATGATCTGTGAGATGTTACAAATAGTTTGCCTCTTTTACATATAAGGCATATCTGTCATTTGTGTACAACATTTGTGTAAATTCATATGCTAAAAAAAGTAGCCAGCTTACAAAGATAATACGCTCAAGATTTACATGCTGTTTGATAGCTGGTTGTAATCGTAGTACTCTAAATGAAATTTGCTAACCAGTTTCACTTCGGCAAAACAACTATCACAGCTATTAGGTTAGTGTAATAATAGCCAACTGGCTAAAATATAATGCAAACTATGCACCTAATATAATGAACCAACAAGAAAATAAAGTGGATAAGAAGCTGTGTTTGATAACCTGCTAACTGTTGAGGTACTATTGCTATTCAATAGCTGGTTGTAATCATAGTATTCCACATTAAATCTGCACTCCAGTTCCACTTTGGCAAAACAATTATCAGCAAGCAGATAGGTTTAGTGTAGTAATAGTCAGTAGTAATATAATGCAGCTTCATACTGGTGAACCAACAAGAGAATAAAATGGTTAAAGATCAACACCAATCATACTTGATACAGTCACTAAGGTCATTTAGCTAATTAAACATGTCTTGCAAAGCATGTCACAAATTGCTGTACTGTTATGAGGAGCAGGGGGAATCCAAACGCAGAGATCACTCAGAGACAAAGTCTGGTTGTAAGAAAACAGTCTGAAGAATGAAAAGCAGGTTCCGTACACAAGTGCATACAGGAAGCATGGAAACGCAAAACTGAGCAACGAGCAAGGGAAATGACAGGGCTTAAATAACAGACAACACTAACTGACCACACTAACTAGACACAGGTGTAATGCATTAACTAAACAAGACAGTGAACGAACAGGAAGCGAGGCCATCTGGTGGTAGTCCTGGGAAGCAGCAGCTAGAAGCCCAGACAGGATGTTAGGAGGACACCTGTTCCCCATTGTGGGAATCAGCAGCAGCTGAAACACTGACATGGGCTTAACACTCCAGTTGAAAACATCGTTTTCTCAGGTATCCGTGTTAAACAATACCCGAATATGCTTTCTTTCCTTGCCAACTATCTGATGTCAATGATCCAACAGCATTAATCCATTATCACCATCTCTGAGGGAGAAATTCTGATCAGCAGAACATTTTCATTTTGTGCAAACCACAGCACAACCTTTTTGGCTTCTCGATTTGGCATGGCTGAGACCGATGTAATGAATTACCCTCCAGGGAAATCTTCCACAGGACTGGAAGTGTTGCTAAGGAGAAGCATTAGCGTGCGTGGAGAGGTTAACGTGGTGTTTGTCTTGCATAGAGGTTGCATGTAGTTCTGTTCCACCACATGGTGAGCCAGAAACGAAATATCTGAGGCCTCTATATGCATTCAGTACAACAGGATGAAGTGGCAGTCACAACATGTTAAAAAAGAAAGACGAAAACAACATACATTACATTATTGTCATTTATCAGATGCTCTCATCCAGACTGACTTCCATAGGTTACAGATTTTACATGTTATCCATTTATACAGCTGGATATTTTCTGAGGCAATTCTGGGTTAAATACTTTGCCCAAAGGTACAGTGGCAGTGGAATCAAACTGGCAACCTTTTGGTCATGAGTTCTGCTCCTTTATCACTATGCTACACTGCATCAACATATTTGTGCATTTTCACTATCAGAACTCATAAAATTACAGATATCTTGGACCTTAATTGCAATTTTTGTTTGCAGGATTCCGCTGTGTATCCAGGCGGGTGTTGTGGAAAGATAAATTTGGGCAATTTTATCCAATATCTCAATGTTTGATCTGCACGTGTTCATACATCCCCATTGTAACCAGCACTATATATATAAAAATCCCTTCTGAAGATCATTCTGGATCAGATTTGATCAGAGGGCTTTACTGGCATCAGCCAGAGGGAAATATTCAAGGCATTTGTTCTACAAAGTGCTTTGAAACTAACATCATAGAAAATGATAACCAGATGATAACAAAGATATATAAAAAAAAAATAAATAAAAATAAATAAAAAGGTAATGATTACAAAGCTAAAAAAAAAACAGAACTACATGTCAAATTATTTTTATCACATTTGCAAAATATAGGCACTACTGACCTCAAGGCACTACTTGAAATAACGAAGGATAAAAAATAAAAAGTGGTTGTCACTCGAGGAGATATACAGTTATGTATTTAGTCACATTGATGTTACATATGACATGTCATTTAGCAGAGGTGTTTATCCAGAGTGACACATATCTTACAATTTTTACATGTTATCTATTTATACAGAGGCAATTGTGGGTTAAATCCCTTGCCCAAGGGTACAGCAGCAGTGCTCCAGCAGGGAATCAAACACCAGCAACCTTTGTTTGTAAGCACTGCTCCTTACCACTATGCTACACTGCCGTCTTCATATACACACATACATAATGCAGGTGTGCAGCAATGGAGGTGGCACTATAACAAACCCTGCAGTCTATCACCAACAGGGGTTTTTACATTAGTTCTAAAGCCATCGGAAATGGGGTGTGGAAGGGCTGTATCCATCATATCCCACAGGAGAAGCTAAAGCGATCACACACTGATGCGGTTCCTTTTATTCTGGGTAATCACTTAAGAAGTTAACACTGACCTGGAAATGGGAAAGAGCTAATGAACAAGTAGTGATTAAATACCTGCAGAAAAAGGAACCCGTTCCCACGGCAGCACTGATTCTACTGATCCAGCACTACCTGACGTTTATTTTCATTGCTTCCCTCAGGTGTCGTCTTATCGGTGGAGTTTTCACCTGCGATGCTGAAAGGGGGGGTGCAGTTGGAAAAAGGGGGATGGGGAGGTAGGGGACCCTGGTGGAGCATAACACAGTGAGGGGTAAGAGGTACTGAAACTGGAGCATGCTGGGATAGATGCTCAAAGGTCAGGGGAGTGCATATCTGGTGTATAATGCAGATAGATAGGTGAAGCCTAAGTGATTTTTCTTTTCCTCTCCAGGTAAGTGGTTACTGCAAAATGAACAAATAAGAGAGAGAGTGATTTTTAACATACGGCATTGAATGTGCCTCCCTTCAATCTTGCTGTAGAAGTCAATGAATGAATGCCAAGAAGGTCACAATTGATCACAGAACTGTGAGAAGAAAAATGGCCTGGTTCAAACAGGCGGAGAGTATTCAGGCGTTATTTAATGATTAGAGAAAGGTTAGCAATTCAGTGGCCAGTGATTCACGCATTTATTCAGATTATATATTGCATTTATTAAAATAGCCATAGGGTGTAATTTTCCAGCCATCAAGCACAGTGCGGTGTGTTACAGCAACATGTTTTTACCTCTGGTCATCCTCAGGCAGAATATGCTGCAAATTAGATTGTATCTCCCTTTACTGGTTGCCTTCTCCTGTCTTTCTGAAAAACAGGTTTATGAGCATTTATGTTTCTGGAAGACCATCTAGATGAGGGATAAAACTCACAATGTCGAAAAAGGGAAAAAATAAATCAAATTAATAGAAAGGACTAATTGACTGTTTTTGTATGTTGATCAAATGCAGTCAGATTTTGCAAAACAATCAGGATAACTGAGCAGGTGGACAGTTGGATACTGTCCTGTTATGTCAAAAGGAAACAATTCCTTCCAGCGAGCTGAGTTAAAGTTGCAGCAAGGCACAGATTATTTTTACGAAAACAAAATTTCTGTGGGTGTCATTCAGTGGTACACTCAAAGCGACGTGAAAATTATTCGAAACAAGATTGTAATATTCAGAATCAACTTTATTCATAACAAGCTCTGCTGTAAAGTCAAAATTTCATTGAATTTTTTTCTCATTCATTCATCAGTGGCTGCATCGTTTCAGTATCGCAGACGGGGACTCATATTGCAGAACTGATTGGTCTCTTTATGACATCTGAACGACCCTAAACTCCCATAACTGACAATGCACGTGGATATATGGGGATTAATAGACTGTTCATTCAGATCACCCCTCCATAATCACTTTCCTCATTTGCAACTACTGCACGTTCATCAAATGGATTGTGACGATGTTTGTTGAATATATTTATCTGTTGGCACTTCCTGCCTGTGATTTTGAGCAATTAAATTTGTAAACTCTTTACAGTTCAAGGTGAATGATAACAACGTCTGTCTAACTACAGAAGCAGTGTGCAAGCCATACATGAGGCTTGCTTTAGAAAACTGGAGCAGATCATATGGAGTCCTTGCATAAGCAGGACTGTTTGCAGCGTGTGTGTGTGTGTATACATGTGCCTGTATGTTTGTTACACACTCTGTTTGTGTGTATGTTTGTGCCTGTGTGTGTTTTTGCCTGTGTATGTATGTGAGTGTGTGTGTGTGTGTTTGTGTGTGTGTGCGCATATGTGATTATTTGTGTATGTCTGTGTGTCAGTGTGGGTGTGTGTGCGTGATTACGTGTGTGGGACTGTGTGGGCATGTGTGTGTGTGGGGGGGGTGTGTGTGTGTGTGCATGTAGAGCAGTTCTCCTCAAACTTGCTGGAAGTGCTTGAAAAAGCTGTTCAGTCAATTAGGGAGTACCTGTAAAACCCATTGAACCATGTGCACCATCTCCTGTCTCAGACTGACAGCGAAGGCATTCTGGCTTTGGATAGAGGAGGAGATCGAGAGGACTTACAGAGAGATGAATCTGCACCACTGGGACTGCGAAACAGTTTCAGCTGATCTAACATCTCAGACACTGTGGCACCAAACACACAGACACACACACACACACACACACACATACAGATGCATGCACACACATGCACACAAGCATACATGCAGAAACACACATACACAACAGCACAAAACACACACATTCACACACAAATGCACACACACAGAAATAACCACACACACACACACACACACACACATGCACACAGGCAGACATGCAGAAACACACATACACAAAAGCACAAAACACACACACACACGTGTACAAACACACACACACACACAGGCGCCCGCGCACACACACAGAGGCACAAACACGCACAAATACATAAACACACATTTGACACAGACATACACACGCACACACACACGCACAGTCGTTTATTTGTCTGCTTTATAACCTGCTGCATGCTGTTATGGGTAGAGTGCTGTAGCATCATATGGTGGGCAAGGTCTGGGTCCTCACTGAGTGAATCTCTTGTAAGGTTTTAATCCCCGGGGACACAGTCTGTCTCTGCAGAATGGACACTATTCATAGACTCACCATTTCTCTGCCTGTGAAGTCTGCTACAACAGAAACTATTTTGCCCACACCGGCCCCCCTCCCCGATCCCTCTGTAAGGTGTCTCTCCTGTCGTTCTCCCTCCTCCTCTCTACCCCATGGCTGCTGAAATGCTGGTCTCCCTCTCCCTCCAACCCAGCTCCAGGTCATGGTGTCAGAGACATTTCTGTCTGTCTGTCCCAGGGCCTGAGAGCTTTGACCGTTTCCCTTTCTTGCCAGGCCAGGCGAGTCTGCCCTCTCTCTCCCTCTGCAAGTTATAAGCTGGACCTTGATCTTAAAGCAGACTGTGTGAGCGCCCCCTCTCTCTCTTGCTGTGGCCTCTTGATCTGAGCGTTCTGGAACACCGGCATGTCACAGTGACAGAACTGCAGAATTTATGATGAAAGCAACTAAACCCTACAAGCCTTCAACGCCTTTCACACCAGCAGGGTGCAGGCGTGCTAACCAGGGTATACTTCAATGCTCCCAACGCCTGTTTTTTTGTGCTCGTTTAAACGGATTAGAATTGAATTTGTTCACGGGGAGAATTAAAAACTCAAGAGGAGGAAGCGGCTACTCTGAGCACAACTCTGATGTGTAAGCAGAAAAAAAAAAGAAAAAACTCTTCAAAACCTAAGCACACAGAACCCCTGTGGAGGTTAGCTTTAATTTGCCAGTCAACAGAGACCCAGCAACCACTGAAAAAGAATATCAAAAAGAATTAGATGGAGTGAAATGCTGCTTCTGCGTTCACACTGGGATAAATTAACTTGCAAGAAAACGCTACTGCAGCACAGTGGCGGTAACAGGCAGACTTAGGGCCGGCCAGCTGTTTCAAACATAAAACACATTACAGGTGTGGAAAGCCACCAAAGAAATGCACGGATATGGAAACGTTTTCATGGCTGGCACAAGATTCCCGAACACTGAAGGGGTGTCTTTATTCAGAAAAATCCACCCTGTTTCTTGTTTGTAGAATAAATACTTCAGATACTTGCCTGAGTGATGGGATATTTTTGTGTTCGCACGCTGACAGTACAAAAAAAACTCTCAATTTCACACTCAATCACTCTGTAGAGATTAAAGACAAACAGCTAGAGAGTTTGCTTGGACAGGTTTCTTGGATTTCGCAAATTATTACAGCTGGCTTTGATGTTTGCCCTCACTTCCTTATTACCAGCCGCCAAAGTTGTGTTGGTTTTCATAACTCAGATTTTATATATATATATATATATATATATATATATATATATATATATATATATATATATATATATATAAATGTTTTTTCTCTGTTCTGAATGAAAGACAGAATAAAACAGGAAGAAGCTACTTCTGTGCATCACTGACTCCAGACACGAGACATTTCAAAAGTGTGTTGGGTTCTTCTGTGAAAATGTACCCATGTTTTATCGTTTAACCCTTTCAAGTGCATCAAGGCCAGTGATCATTGAAACGTCCTCTGGAAATAAAATAAGAAAGTATATGTAGCTGCAGGGAAAGTGTTTGATTACACATTTTAAAGATTGCTCTGATAAGATGGTAAACATGTCCAAGTGAACAGGTGCCCTGGGCTGAAGGATCCCCCTTCTGGTTTCCTAACGTGAGATGCGTTTTCTGGGTGGTCCATTGACTGATATGTACACGCACACCTGGGGAGTGTTGCCAGACACCAGGAACTATGTAGAGATGAGCTGAAAGCTTTTAGATGTTTGCACTTACTGACCCAGCTGTGCTTTGTGTGAAGCTTTGACAAGGTGTGGATCATACCTGCATGCTGTGGACTTTGTGAACAGTTATGGTAAGGAATATATCCAACAAAGTAGCAGGGAACAGAGCCATGCTTTGTGTTGGTGCATTGGAGCTTGGAGAGAATGGAAGGCTCAGCAAATCTGGCCTGGAGTTTTGGGCTGAACTTGGCACTGGCATATATTCGGCAGTGGTACAATTAGGACAGTGGTAAGGAACACGGTTTTTAACGCATAGCTTCCCAGTTCGATTCCCCTGCAGCAGAACAAAAGCTATCCTTATGAAACCTGCTTTAGTAAACATCCATGTCCTTGTTGTGAAAAAAAAAACAGAAACATAAAAAGAAATAAGAACAAATAAAAACAAAGGCGCAGTATTAGATGGTAACTTCAGAGGGGAGACGCAGCTCTTTGATCACTGAGGATCACACTCTCTCAGACATGAAACAGAAATGAGAGGGGGAAATATCTGTGAGCAGCTGCACCGCTCTGATTTTATCTCTCTCTTCCTGCCACTCTCACGGCCTTGAGCGCATCGGAGCCTGACTACTGTCGCAGACGTGAGAGCATAAAAGACCCACTGGTGAGAGCCTCCAGGAACTGCCGTTACATCACTTCCTCCCGAAGAATGCAAAGCTCATGCTGAAGCACAGACCGCAGGTAAGACTCGCAATCCTCTTTATTGATGTTCGCCACTGTCCGGGGGGGGAGGAATTAAAGGGAGTGCAGGCCAGGCACTGTGAGACAAAAAAAAAAAAGCAATACAGAGAAAACTGCTGGACAAGCTGTGCGATAAAGCCGTCAAATAAGAGCGACTCGGATTATACAGATGTAACAGATGAAGGTCAGCAAATCGCTCTGATAAGAGTGTGTCTTTCATGCTGACAAGGAACGCACAGGAGATGAAAAAAAAAATCCAATTTTCTCAAGTACTGAAAAATGAAAAAACAGACAGAAAAGAAGGGAAATTAAGAGACAGCAGCCAGTGGTTGTGACTGACCCCACTGTCTCCAGATCTGGGAAAGAAAAAAAAAAACACCACAAGTAATAATCACTTTGGCTACAGTCCAGAGAACCACCAGAGAGAGGCTGCAGAGGTACTGTGGAAAAGTCCCCATTGCTCTCTGGGAGAAATGGTCCAATAAACAGCCCATATTAACAAAATGTGTCCTATTTCCTGCAGACCACCTGTTCCATTCATTTGTGACAAACTCGGATATATGTTTTATTTTTGGCAGCAGCATGGTGTTGTGGTGTGGAACCGGCCTCTTGTCCTCAGGGGTTGCTGGTTCAGTTATTCAGGTGGGCACTGTTATTATACCCATAGGCTAAGGTATCATTAAGTCTCCACCTGCAGTATGCAATTCACTCCATATAAGGGCATCTAGTAAGCAAATATAATGTAACGTACCTCATGTACATTGTTATAGACACCTCATATCTTCCTGGGCATTGAATGAAACTCTTCCCATCCTCAGAAGTGCCAGCCAACAAACAAAGGTAAAGACAACATCAGGAAGATCCACCCTCTCACCCCAACCCCCCTGCAAATGGAGCTCTCACCCCTTCCCTAAAAATCCTGCTGTAACCCAGGGCTAGCATTCAGTGCTAAAATTGTGCCTTAAATTATGACAGCTGCAATAAGGAGCAGGCCACTTTGCTGCTCCAAAAAAGAGACAAAAACTGGCTTAAAAACAAGGCTGATGTGCCTGTGGGTTCAGCTCCTCTGGCTCTGGCTCCTGCTAGGCCACATGGGTTAAACACTTACATCCAAATGAAAAAAAACGCCTTAATCACAAACAAAAGCTTTCATCAACCTCGGCTCTGTATGGCTCATTTCCATAGGGCCCGGACACATGAACAGCCCAGTGCATTCCTTGCTCAAGGACACCACAGTGCCCAGGGTTTTACCCACAATCCCCCTCCGCCGGCCTGGGCCAATGCCCCTGCGGATCTCAACATTAGCAGGTAGTCCTCTGTCCCATTTGACACTCTGTGAGAGAACAAAGGGCCACAGCTGCCATGCAGTGGCCACACAGCGCAGGGGAGGACAGTCATATTTGTTCCAAGAAAAAATGTGTAGGAGCACCTTTTATGTAATAATAGTAATATCTGTATTTGTGCAGCAGTTTTCAAGCATACAGCACAAACTCCTTCGCAAAAACAGAGGGACAGTTAAACAATTAAAAAACGAGTTGTAGTGTGATGTCATTCATTAATGATGCAATGACAATGTTGCCTGTAAACACCACATTGAATGTGCAGACCCAGCTATAGCGACTGTGTTTTACCTCTCTCACCTCAAGAAAAAACTTGTACATGACTCATTTAAGGTTCGATGATAGTTAATATCCATTTCACTGTAGATACAGCGCTCCTGTAGATTTGCTATCATAACAATGGTCACTCTGGTCAGGTCACTCTGACCAAACATCATTAGTATCTGCCTGTTTGGCTGACCAGTTCTCACCGGGCCAATATACCCTACAGAGTATTAGCAGAGACAAGTAATAGAGTGGTACAAAGCACAAATTATATACGTGCCAGCAGAGATTGAAATATAAAGATTCATAATTGCTCAGCCAATTTGCTTAATGGCTGTGGCTCCTCAGAGCATATCATACAATAAGGTTCTGACCAATCATCTTGTCCATTGTCTCAACAGCACAAACGAGACCTGTTAGAACCATACGGCAGTCAGTACTGAGTCGCTCCAATGTCAAAATGAAGAAAGAAAGAAGGAACACAAGCTCACTCTCATTCCCTCCTCTCTGTCTTTATATTACAGTTAATTGCCATTAACAGATGCTCTTATCCCAAGCAACTTACATAGATTGCAATTTTATCCATATCTGCTTTTTCTATATGCTAGAAACAGTTGGTAACTCCTTCTTACTTCCTTAGTGTCTAAGAAAACCGTAGATGAAGTACCTTGCCCAACTGTACAACGGCAGTTCCCCAGTGGGGAATAAAACTGACAACCTTTCAGTTATGAGCCCCACTGCTTACCGCTACGCGACGCTGCTGTCTCTATCGGAAAGGCCAGTGGCGCAGGGCGGATGCTGTCTGAGCCGACATGAGTCGGTGACAGGCTGTAATTAATGATTTTGATACCCGTTGTGGTGAGTCAGCAGAACGGTCAGTGGGGGAGTAGGGGTGTGTGTGTGTGTGTGTGTGTGTGGGGGGGGGCGTTGTGCAGTTTGGATTAATGTGTGGGGAGGGGGGCTGAAGTATGCTGCCTGATAAAGGGCCTGTGTCCCCTTGTCAGGGGGGCTAATCCCCAAGATAAATGTCTCAATAAGACTGCCTATGCGCACCTCACACCAGCTGTGTGGCCTAGCTGTGAAAAGCTTCGGTTACACAGAAGAAAAAACACAAATTTAAATAAGATGCACACAATATATCTTTCAACAGTATCTTTCATTTTGGTCCGAAAAGATGTTTGACTTTTCAGAATTTTTATCTGATTTTTTTCTTGTTAGCATGCTGAGCTGACTGGCTCGGCTAAGAAATATCCACTGTTGCCACCAGCCAGTGTTGCTGTATTCGATATATATTTTTCATGGGCATGTAATTACAATTCAGCGCACCCACTGCAACATCCTCAGGAATCCCCCGGATAAATCTGCAGAGATCACCAGGTATAAACTATCTCTCGCGTCAGCGCTTTCATTTGGAAAGGGTTCATTTCTAGATCATTCAGAGATAAGAGGACTACGGTGCAATTCGTGCACTGGTAGCAAACTTGTGTAGGCCAGTACAAAAGAGCATGGGCATAAAGTCTTTTTGCTTTGAAAAGAAAAAAAAAAATATCAAGTAATAAATATTTCATATACGCTTTTTTATATATAGAAAGGCAAAGTTCACAAGTTTTACTAAACAAGACCAAAATACAGATTAATTCATTCTTCAGGCAGAAGATTATGTAATTATGGGACACTTATGACACATTAATATGCAAACCCATAACAATATCAAAGGAGGTGACATAGTGATACCTCTGCTCAGCCACCGCTTGTGTTGCAAATGCAGAGACATTTCTGATCATAAACAACACAAAGGATCTTTGGTGGCTGAATGCTGACGTCCTTACAATGGGATATGGCTGAATGGGACCTTTACATTATACACTAAATCGTCTTATAACAGGTTCTTTCACTCTGCGCTTTGAATCCACTCAGCTGTGAATGTAGTTGCAAACAATAAATACTGTTGCTGGAGTCCATTATGCTGTTTTCCAGGTTGTTCTGTGTATGGCTGCTCTGTGTGCATGTGTGTGTGTGTGTGTGTGTGTTTGTGCACGAGTATATGCCTGCGAGTGTCCTTGTGTGCGCGTATGTATGTGGGTGTGTGCGCATTTAATAGTGCACTTCATTCACACAAAGAAATATTCTTAGAAATCGTAATTTGCACTGTTCACCGCATTCAGTTAATTCAAAACTGCTCTATAAAAGGAGCTTTTTCTCTTGCTCTCTCTCTTTAACGGCTCTGCAGGCGTTTGACACCACCTCCAGACAGCTTCTTTTAGCTGGCCCTAAAAAAACCTGGCTGCTGTTCATGTTCGTGTAATGAGCCTACAGCGTTAGAGAGAAAAAAAAGAAAGAAAAAAAGGAAAAAAAAAACAGGGAAGAGGAAAGGTAACCAGAGCTATTAAAAGTCTGGCCGTGGTAAACATCCATCCAGGACATCAAATGTCAAGGACAGAGTCAAAGTCAGAGGGATGGTTCCAGATAGCAGCAGAAAGAAGCCATTTGTCACTGTTCCGCTTTTGCTGTTTCTGCCTGCCGCATTCTACAGGGAGAGGTAAAATCCCCCTTTTCCTGCAGACTATTACGGCGCAGATAAACTTTGGCGAGGGAAGCCACCGTGCAGAAACTGCCTCTTGTCCCATTAGCCTCTGCATTTACAAAGCAGCAGGCAGAGGCTACAGCAGTTGCTGCAATTTATGAATTTTTATGATACCATCTTCCTCCGTCAACAGCACGCATTACTGTAAGCCAATTCCCTGTCCTACAGGTGACATCAATCTTCCCCTCCTCCTGCTTCCCTCCTCCTCTCTCCCCTCTATTTCTCTCTCTCTGAGTCATTGTTTGTGGTCATGATGAGTTTTGATTGAACTGGGGAGAGGTGCATGATGGGTAATTCCTGATGTGTTGTTGCTGTGGATTGGTCCTGTGACAGTTGCAATTGCTTGCAAGGGTGCCAGAATGACCAGGCAGGACTGATCTTGTATAAAACCTGTATATAAAAGGTCATGGGGGCCTGGCCTCACGAGATGTAGTGTCAGCTTTATGAGGTCTTTATGACAGATTTATAACATGCTTATCACAGCTTTGTTGCACTGATGCATACTTTCGGCAGCACTGATTTAGGCTATTTATTAAAGTATTTCCCCATGTCTCTGTCTATGAAAAAATTTTCATTTATAAGCACTTTCACTCTGACACCATCTCGTACTGACTCTTCTCACATGACAAGGTTCGGTGACATTGTCTTGATTTAACGTTGCCCTGTTGACACAAGCAAAATGAGATGCAAGTGGTGAGATAAGTAAGACACTGAAATTCTTACATCACCAAGCAATGTAGATGGGTGGCAAAGGCAGGGATGGCCACAATTTGGAACAGCTTTGCCGAAATGCAGTGGTGACAATTTTCGGGGCGTGGTGTGCTGCAACCAGTGTGTGCCCCATATCATATAGCTCAGAGTAGGGCACCCTGAGGGTCCAGTCTCATTCACAGATAAGCCAAGTATTCCACATTATAGTTTCCCCCCCACGCCCACTGCCTCCAATCAGCTAAGGTAAGTAAACCCCCACCCAACTTACACCTCTCCTCCCTCCCCTCCCCTGGACAAGATCCCCGTAGCTATGCATCTTACAGCTAGCACTAATCTCTGCCCACCCCCCCGTTCAGTCTGATGAGATTTTATGGAACGGCCCATCTGAGAACTGAACCCACACCCTCAGGGATCAGGACAGACGTGGAAATTGAGTAAGCCATGGAGCTGGCGAAGTCTTTGTCGAAGAGGCTTGTTGAAGAGGTTTGCCAAATTGGCGTGAACTCTGAAATCAGAGAGACGCTTCTCAGAAGTTTAGCAGTCATATGGAGTATGGACTCACAGCCAGCTGGCTCTGTTCTCTACAACGAGAGGCATGTAAGGACACACATTGCCCATATAAAGGACACACAGTGCTCTGCCCTGCGTCAGAGTCAATCATTAACTAAGAAAAAGGAAAAAAAAAAAATCTCTATCATATATAATTGTTGCACTGTGGGTTGCCAGCACTGGGTGAATGAGACGCATAAGTGCTGGCAAACCCTGCAGGGGGAGTAAAGGCAAGCTGCACTCCCAGATCAACCGCCGAAAGTGCTGTGCGGGACGCTGTAAAAAGCCACTGAGGCGGCAGGGCTTTCCGCTGACCCATTCGCAGCCCCTCCGAACCCATCAGGACCCTTCATGGGCGGAGATGTTTGCGATGGCGAAGGTTTCGGATGAGTCAGCGCAGTTTGTGCTGAGCCGGCGGGGGCTCTAGCCCCCCGGGAGACTCGCAGAGGTACCTGTGTATCATTAATAGATTCTGCTCCCCTTCCAGAAGGGCTCAGAACAGTAATGAAGTACAAATAGACGGGCTGACTACACAGGCTGAATTAGACATGCATTTATGCAAGCTTCTGATGCTGATGCTGTTGCCAAGCAAAGCACCGCCAAAGAAAAAAAAATATTATCACCGGAGGATGTCATTTTCATTCATTACCATTTCATTCAGCTCCGTACATGCCTGATGTAAATGCTGAAGATTGGTGCGGACTGATTTTGGGCAGGTTCCAGATGTGAACGCACACCTGCTTACCTCTGGAGCAGGTGAAACAAAATTATGGGGCGCCAAATGTAACAGACCTTTTTTCGTGGACAGAATGCCTTCTGTGCTACGAAACGCATTAATTCATTACAAAACCATATAACACCGTAACGCCTTTTGTCCACGAAAAACACAAACGTGTTAGCATTGTGTTCACGAAATATTGAAGAGAGCACATACTTTCGTGAACAAAAGGTCCACATAGTGCGAAAAATGCACTTCGCACTATGTGGGCAAAAGAAACTCATTTTGTAGACAAAAGTAATTCTGTCCTCGTTAACAGATGTCCTAGGCCAGCATTTATGCTGTTTGTGGCACGAGGTGCAGAATACGCTATACTATCATCATTCTGTGCCATCGGATGTTCATTTTGTACACCAGGACTGTTTTGCTATGTTACTGAAAGTATGATGTGCAGGAGAAGGGATTCAGCACAATATATTCCGTGACTCCGCAGTTAAAGAAGGCATTCCGTCCAAGAAAGCAAAGGGCTGCTTTGCACACGGTGTAGATGACATGGACTCCTGCACACGGTGTAGATGACATGGACTCCTGCACACGGTGTAGATGACATGGACTCCTGCACACGGTGTAGATGCCCTGTACAAATATCTGTATTATTGTAACCCCACCAGTAAAACAAAGTTATAAGCAGAATATATGTGTACTTGTGCGTGTTGTGTGTGTACTTGTGTCTTTCTGTGCATGTCTGATTGTGTTTGTGTGTGTGTGTGTGTGTTGTATCTGTGTGTCTCCATGTCTGTGCTTGTGTTTTTGTGCATCTGGACTGCAATCCATAAAACACACTGTGCTAAAATTTCCAACAGCAAAGCCTAACAGAGTTCAAAGACCACATGATCAATGAACACAACAGGACCATTCACTCAGAAGTATTCGAGCTTCTTTTGTGTTGTGAGGCCCAATAAACCCTGTAGAAATATAAAGAGCACAGAGTGGCATTATAACATGGGGTTCACATTTTTCATTTCAGTATCATGTGACATCCAAGGCAGTTAAGATATAACACCTAAAATATTTAAGATGTAAACCTTAAATGCATCTCTGAATAATGCTAATCAGTATTCTGTAAGTGATTTCAACTCTTGACCTTGTCTTTATGGGTTTATTAGTGCTAATATGTATGTGTTTAACATATGAATGGATCATCATTTGGGATAATTTCAAGGTGGATCTATCAAGTATTAAAAGACCCTCTGCAATTAGCAGCAGATACGTGCATGGTGAATTCGGCTCATGTCCAGGTGTTACCCACATTTAAAAATCCATAAAATATTGATTTCCACTTGCAAAACCAACACTCTCCATGAAGATTAAGGCCTGATCTTCCATACACAGAGTCACGTGTGCTATCCATTAAAGTGGTGGTTCTAAGCAGAGCCAGCCATTTATTTTTTCAGACTAATTTTTGCTATTTATTTTATATGCGCACTGACATTTTTAATGCAGGAATAAACCTGCTGACAAAACCTTAACTGAGCAATGACATCATACAATAGCTATAATGTAACTGTGCCATTAAGAATCCCAAAAAGTCAATAGCAATATTCCAGAGACAGTGGAAACTAATTAGGGCCTTTTGTTACAAAGAGAGAGAGAGTGTGTGTGTTTTAGGGGGTTGGGGGGGGAGGGGGTCGGTATTATGATCTCATAAAGCCAGGAGAGGAATCCAGTGATTGTGACATGCAGAGCCAGGCTGAGTGCTCAGTTCAGCGGGAAACAAAGGCCCCAGATGAAGTTGGGTACATTTACATTTACATTTATTTATTTAGCAGACGCTTTTATCCAAAGCGACTTACAAAAGTGCATACAGCAAGTATAGCGACTGGGTATTCTTATTCACACAATAAGAATCAGATCAAAATTACAGTTTGTCTCCTTCTATTTAGTAAAGAGCTAGCTACATGTTTAGCAAACATTGTATGGGGTGTGACAGTTTCCCCTGGCTGTCCATCCACCCCCGAGACAGAACCTGTTAACCAACGAACTGATTACTATACACAACAGTCTCCTCAGGATCCTTCCTAATCTCACTGATCTCAAGAATGTCACCTTATTCCTGTATTAATGCAGTGTCCTCTCCATGTCAAACTAAACCTAATCATGCTGGAGGCACATCGGCTGCTGTGCTGTAGCTTTCTCACTCTGTATTGAAGGGACATAGACATTACATTACGTTACACTGCAGTCATTTAGCAGACGCTCTTATCCAGAGCAACTTCCAGCACAATAGAACATAAATCCATTCAAGTTAAAAGAGCAACAGTGTCATACTAGGCTAACAACACTCCCAGACCAGTGATTGTGAGCATAACACTATTATAGACAAACTCTTCACCACAGCAAACATAGAGACAGTGGTGAAAGCGATTTGACTGGAGGGCTGAGTATCCCAGGCTGAATCCTTCATATACTGCTTATATCAAGCAGCTGTGCTGTGTAGTGCTGTATGTGTACCAGACTGAATAAAGCCAATATATCCTGCCACTTCCTTGTTTCATCCACATCATTGTGAGGCCTGAGGTGCAATGTGAATGATGATCCTTGACCTGTGGTTGACAGGCCAACCCTGACTTGTCATTGATTTTTTGGTCTAAAATGTGTGATTGTGGTTGAAAAACTGCTCGGAAGGTTTCGGGAGAGTCTCAGGGTCACTGAATCTCCCAATCTGGAGGGCTCTCCAAACATAGTCAACAAGAAAATGACACTATACAACAAGGCTGTGTCTGAGCATTACATTTACATTTACATTTATTCATTTGGCAGATGTTTTTATCAAAAGCAACTTACAAGTGAGGCAGAGTACAACCTAAACAAAAAACCATAAGGAGTGAATATTATTAGAAGAACTGCATGACCAGGTTTCAATGGTTGGCTAGACAAGGTACAAGCTAGCTGGTAGAGATAACGAGTGGATTAAACCATTAGATTATGTTTTCTTTTTTTTTAATAGGGGACAGTTTTGAGACATGACCAATTCCTTTTGGTGGTAGTGTTTCAGGTGGTCAGGTAAGAGTGGAAGAGCTGTGTCTTCAGATGTTTCTTGAAGACAGCAGGGGACTTGTCAGAACAGATGAAATGCGGAAGTTCATTCCACCATCGAGGGGACAACGGCGGAGAAAGTTCTGGATAGTGATTTTGTGCTGCAACACAGGCAACATAGGGAGGCAACATAGGCTTGTAGCAGTGAGTTCAGGTAGGTAGTCGTCCTAAACGCAAGCATCAAGGCCTTGATCATGTTGCAGGCAGCTACATGGAGGCAGTGGAGTGAGACAAAGAGAGGCGTGACGTGAGCATGCTTATAGATCTCAGCCCTGACAGAATATTTATAGCTTCTCAGAACACAGATACAAGCTTTATGTTTTGTTTTTAGATATGATTCATTCAATTATATTTCTTATTTGCATGATAATAATTAATTAATTAATAATGCTGCAGTTGTGCCACTGGCCACCAGTACTTTTAGCTTGGGTCCCTGCACATATGGGCTCCACAGCATCTGTCCCAGAGAAGTACAGGCCAGCCAGCTGTGTCCAAAGTGCTTATTACCATCATTGCATAGAGCAAATTCAAAAGAAGCAAAACACACACAAAAAATTCAGTAGCATACATTATCAAAAGCTGAATATAACACTATCTGCTGTAAGTGGACGGTGTCCATTATTCTGAAATTTAAGGGTGGTGGTACAGTAGTAACTTTGCATGGAGGAGGGCAAAGGCATATCCTGCATTCACAAGCTGTGAGACAAATGTTGTGAGAGGCTACTGCAAAATAGCGAAAAATATAACTCACCTCTGTGAATTATAGTATAAAATTTTCATGTATATACAATGTATTCATGTTTTTCTGTTACACAACCACACACACACACACACACACACACACGCGCACACAGATACACACACACACACACACACACACACACACACACACACACATGCACACACACACACTCATACATCCACAATTCAAGAGACACATTAAGAACAAATCAAAAACACTCCAATCCAGTCTTTGTCACATTTTTAAAATCCAGAATGAGTTCACTCTGAAATGTGGAAAGAGACAGCTACCTATTGATCAAGAAATGTGAAGATTTATTCAGCCACTTCTTGGCAAAGAGTTTTTGTTCTCTCTGCTCAGGGATCAAAAACAGAACAATTAGTGCAGGACAGAAGAGGGCTTGTGTGTGCTCTCGGTGTAAACAGACAGCATGCTTCGATCAGTGGAGGCTTCCTCACACGGCAGGAATCAGAATCTAAATGAACATGACTTTTTGTGGTTGTTTTTGGACTTAACTTTTGCTCTTTCTGTTCTTGTTTACTGCAGCACTTACTAAAACACTTCAGACACAAGAAAAGGAATCTTCTAGTATTGAATTTTTATATTTTGCATTTTTTCATATAAACTACAAAGACATGGATGAAGACTGGTCATTATAGTGCTGTGTGGAAACCTGTGTGCTACACGCTTATATAACAAGCACACACACACACACACACACACACATACATAGGAAATGTAAAATACGGGTTAGTGCCGAGATGGATACAATCAAATGCTAAGGGAGCTCAGGAGCCAGGTACCTGGAGAGCCGGCCTCACTTCACTGCTGCAGGGGGGAAGAGGGGCATGGATGCATTATTAAACACCCCGAGTGCCTGATCAAAGGAGTTGTTATCCAGAGTAATCCACCGCCCAGCACTGAGTGGGGTGGCTTCAGCGAGTCCTACATAATGGATCAGAGCGGGTAGATCCCACGGTTAATTACCCTTTCGTACTGAGCACTGGGGAAATGTACTGTATCACCCCCTTTTTTATCCACGTCGTAAAATTCAGTCGTTTGGAAGAGATCCTTATCTGGGGTGGCTGAAGATGCTTGAAATAATTACGAATTCCGTAACCCATGTACTGTAGACAGATGGAGGTTGTTTTTTTTTGTTTTTTTGGTGCAGCTGTGATGTGGGACCTTGGTTTAAAGTTATAACGCCTCCCTTCCGATTCGAACCATTGACCTTCATTGACCTTCAGTGGTCTGACCACTGCTAATATGTGTGTATGTGCAAGACTCAACAGGAAGTACCAGCACCAGGTGTATATCTGTCAGCCCCCACACACTGCTGCCTTCCAATATGTCATCGCATTCTGATCAGTTTTCGCAAAAAGATGCAGTTGGTGACCCGTTTGACATCGGAATCACTATATGCTGTTAAATGGTGCACATCTGTGTGATTAATATTCACACAATCATCTAGCACATTAACATGAACTTATTGAGTTGAAACAATTTGGTAGTAACCATGTGCAGAATAAGAGGACGATATTTGGGGCAGATAAGATCAGCCCTTTTAAGAAATGAGAAAATAATGTCTGTGGAATTGACTTATATCTGATCTTTCTGTGCATTGCTTGAACTATTCCATACTTTTGCTGACTCATTTGTATTGAATGTCTGTTAAATGCAAGCGAATAGCTGGCAGTAGTTATCATTTTGGCCCATATATTGACTATGTATGATGAAAATTGAAGAAAAAATCATTAAAAAAGGAAAGAAAATTCTAATGAGAAGACCTTTGCCAATCTGGCTTTTGTGATGATGATCGTGCTATGCTGGTTGCAATTTCAGTGATGAATCCTTCTGTTTTGACATCCTCATTAAACATAGAGGACTGCAGTTCAATAATTACAGCTGGGAACTTTCAAATCTGTGCATAGTCACCTCAGGCTTCCTGTCACCTCCTCATTGTCAAACCTTTTCCTGCAGTAAAGATAACACATAAACCTAACCTGGATAAGAGGTAGGTTGAAGACGGTTCTTAAATGTAGCCCAGAATAATGCTATGTACAGTAAACAAACCTACTCCTAGCTTACATTACAGATTTTTTTAAGGGTTAAGCGTGGTACCTGAACCTAGTCAGTGTTAAAGGAATACAAAAAGGTAGTACTTAAACCTAGACCGGGTTTAAAGATAAGTTAAAGATGATACTTACGTTTAGTCTGGACTTAAGATGGGTTAAATGCAGTGGTTAACCTTGCCTTGATTAACCTTTGTTGTGGAACTTTGTCTGGGGTCAGAATGGTTGTAACTGTGGGTGAAGACGTCAGGGAAAACTGCTTTGCTCCGCATTTTGCCAGGCTGAGCATGCTGGGAAGAGTGTTGTTGTTTTCTTCCCCTCTGGGGATACACAAACTCAAATCACCAGCTCAGGAGACAGCGAGAGATGCTGAAGCCACCTGTTCAAGAAGGCTGCCGAGTGCTTAACATTCCCCACAGTATGTTCACTCCTCTGGTCATGCCACAGGCTCAGACTATGATGGTTACATCCTAGATCCAGTCTGGTTTAGTCTCCACCTGTAACAATGGGAAAGCCACCCTTTTTGGGCATTATTTTCAGGACATATTTCTGAGCACACGTTCTTATGGAGGGGTGACTTACCTATCTTACATTTTTACATTTACATCTCTCTCCATTTATATAGACAGATGTTTACTAATGTGACTCAGGTTAAACTTTTCTTTACCACAGCACTACTGACACCTGGGAGTTGAGCCTGCAACCTCTGGGTTACCAGCCCTACCAGCTCCTCAAGCACTATGTCAGACTGCTGCTGTTTTCCTTCCATACCCAAGTGACACAAATGTTGAGTAATGAAGTTGGCTTACCTGACTCAGTTATTATTATTTTTTATGCAATTATGACTCACAGCCAATTTATCACAGATAAATGTATCAAATTATAAGCCTGCTGTGCGCTGTAATGGCAATTTTTATGCAGTTTGATAAACATTTTTTCCACTGAAAGCCTTTATTTATGATTGTTGTGTGACATTCATACCCTGCCCATTCCAGCAAGTGCTGGTCTAAGGTCACCGCATTCTTTGATCTCCTTTATCCCTGTATCCAAACATCATACTTATTGTGCGCTATGGAAAGGCTGTTTCTGCCACCAAAGACACTACCATTGATTTTCAATACGAGAAACAGCACCAGGCGATTGAGTTTCATGCCGGCATTCTGCGTTTGAGCCCGTTATGAGTGAGGGGGTGAAATGCAGCTGGTTTAGGCTCCATGCTGCATTTTGTTCAATCCTTTGGTTTTTCCTTTCATTTGAAAAGTTGGGGGGGGTTGAAAGACGGATGTTTATCGGGTGTCCTTTTGCAGTAAATCCTTAAAGCAGAGTGGGTGTCCTCTGTAGTATCCCAGTTAATCAATTCTGCATTGCCTTCTGATATAAAATCTCTGGTTCTTCCTTCAATAAAAAAGAGCTCTTTTCTCCATAGTCAAGCCTGGGAAGCATGCCACATTGGATTATGTTACAGATATCCACTGCAGGAAGTGAGGAATATCACCTTTATTGAGTATGAAATATGAGAGATTGATACAAGGATGAAATATAACAGAGTGTGGTGGTGGTGGTGGTGGTGGTGGGACGAGGGGGGGTGGGGGGGGTTTTGGGTTGGGGTGGGGTGGGGATGACTCCAGAATATTAAGCATTACCCACAAACTACAAACCATCAGTGCAGTTTCTGTTGTCACACGGCACATCTCTGTGGAAGATTTATAGAGTCTCTTAAAAAGGAGCCCGGATACCCGAAGATGATTCTGTATCTATTACTGTTCCCCTCCAAGCCCCCTCCCCAACACCCCTCACGGAACGGTCCAAATAAATCTCTCCCTCTGCCGGGATGGTGCCTCCTTGGCAGCAGGGGTGTGAGACGGAGAGGAAATGATTCCCACCAATAAACGCGGGGCCTGTGTCGCGTTCGTTAGCGGAGATGATTGACGTGGCCCTGAAGTTGCTGCGGATACACGCCGCTTCCTCGTTACTTCCAAGCTGGCAGGGCCGGCTCACGACAACAACAAATTTCACGATTCCAAAAAATGTGATTTGTTTTGCTGAAGTGGTTGATTAGCTGGATATTACTTTCTGTGGAGCTTGGCAGGGGGGTAGATGGGGGGGGGGTTATTGATATCTCTGGTTTTCCGGTTTGGTATCAAAGGTTCTTGAAGAAATGGAAAAAAAGGAAAGAGATGAAAAAAGGACTGGAGCCAAGATGTAAGATGTTGAAAATTAAGCTGTTTGAAGAGCTTTTCTTTTATTTCCCAGTGGTATCGGAACTGAATCCTAAATTCTAGCTTTTATTATCCTTTTAATGACAATGTGTTCATGTTCTGCCCAGATATATATATATATATATATATATATATATATATATATATATATGTATAGTTTTGGAGGAAAGGCATTTGGTTTTCTGAAGCAGCTGCTGTTGGACCTTATTAGCATACATGTCCAGAAGTGTATAATTAGTTAGCTTTTCAACAGGAGATGAGACCATAATACAAGTGAGAAACAAATTATAGCATGCAATAATAGCATAGTGAAACGCTGTGCAAAGGCATGAAATTAAAAACACATTTCAGACACCAGATGGACAACCTCAAATCAAAGGGCATCAATGGTGTACAAAAAACTCTGAGCAGGCTGAGCAGTTAAGGAAAGGAGTATGAATTGACCGGTGCATTCTTTGGAATCATTCATTTTTTTAATTGGCTGTTCTGTGGTCTTTGGGTAACATTCAAAGTGACTGTTGCTGTCCAGTCATTTTGATCTGTTGGCTGAAAGAGAGGAAGAATTCATTAAGCAAGAAATCAGTTGTTGACAGGCCACTGAAGGGTAAGGTTAGTCACTTGGGTAAAGTATACATATTTGAAACATGTTGAGTGTTCAGTATTTATGGTATTTTTTCATCTGTCTAATCTAATATCAAATATGAAAGACTACAGATAATTCTGACAACTTTGATAACACTGAGAAACACCACACACACACACACACACACACACGCACACACACGCACACACGCGCACACACGCACACACACACACACACGCACACACACACACATACACGCATGCACATGCACACCCGCACATACTCACAATACACAACAGAATTGTGTGCGCAGACTCCTAATCAATGTATCATCACTCAGAGTTCACATGGTCAGAAGTCAAGAAAAAATGGGTTTAGAAAAAAAAATCTTTTTTTCACCGACCGCTTTGACAGGACCAACATGGCTTGATGGAGCACCAGCAATACCGCAAAGTCATCTGTTCCCTGTGGAAATTACTGATGCTATCTTCATGCCAGACGGGAGAGGCATTTTTACACGGGGGAACATGGTGGCCTCATTTGAGAGAATCTCGGCAGCTAGGCCGAGCAAAAACGTTTAAACGTTAAACCGTGGTGACGACTGAAAGGCTGGTAAGAACGAGTGCTGTTTGACACTCAGTGCTAAACGGGATGGATTGGGGTCAGCAGCCCTTGTGGTGGATTGCTGCTCCGTGCAGGTTATGTCACATGGTGGTCTGCTCTGCATGGGATTGGCTAGAACCCTGTGACATCGCAGAAACTGGGTAGCAGCGTGGCATAGTGTTTCAAGGAGTGGGACTTTAGCTAAGAGGTTGCCAGGTCGATTCCCTGGTGGACTACTGCCTTTGCACCCTTAGGCCAGGTACACTGCCTCAGTACCTTACAACAAAAAATATCCAGCTGTTTAAAAGGATAGCATGTAAACATAGTTATAATATCATAAGCTGCAAGTCTGGATAAAAGGACCTGCCATGTAAAAGAAAGCTGGGGTTATAGAATACACCTGTGCAACTAAGTGAATCTTGCCCAGTGCTACTGCACCTCAGTTTGCTAAAGTGTCCTTTGTGGCAGTGGGTCCTGTGTGACTGTCGGTGGCGGCAGAAGCCGCTAGCATTTCAGAAACCATCAAAAAAATGACGCCTTTTTTGAAGAAATGAATAAATAAATGCGTAAGTGCAGCTTCGAGGAGGCAAGACGACATCTGAAGGGCGGAAAAAACCAGGTGGTGGCCTCGGACAGGAGGCCCTTCTTGTACACCGCGGACCGAAGCAGACCACAAATGGCCTCAATCTTAGCTTGCTCGAAACTCACTGGCGCAGGGACCTGTCAGCAAGAGATTCTAGGCAGCTGTTACATTCACTCGCAGCTTTGACTGTTGAAAATGGAGAACAGAGCTTAGCAAGAACCATTAGCCGCATTGTTGTGAATGAAAACCGGCCTTCTTGCCCGTGAGGTAACCATTGGCATGGCTGCTTTCTTCCCCCTATTTACCAAGGGGTACAGAGGAAAAATAAAACAAAAAAATGACTGATCCAGTGTCAGCCTCCATCAAAGCAACTCTGAGATCTGCTAACTCAGGGACCCCCTGATAGACCCCTGGATGCAGACTGACAAGACAATTACCCAGCGTAAGACAATTGACATTTCTAATTGTGCGCTAATGACACGCAGATCAGAAACTCAATATTGCAACGCTCCTCCCAGCCGTGACCTTCGAATTATGCTAATCCTTCACCCGCACGCGGGGGGCCCAATGCCCTCAAGAAGGAGAGCACAAACAAATTAACGAGGAGAATTTTACGAGACACTCATGCTCCTTAGCTTCCGTTGAATCTTCAGCACAATCTTTGCAATCTGGGAGGCGGGGTTGGGGAGGGGGGGTTCGGGGTCGGGGCTACGTGTTTGGTTTTTTGGTCCATTTTTACAGCGCAATAAAACAGGCTAATAAATAATGCATTTATGCCTAGCCTGCTTCTAATATAGGCCACACCGATGACACAGTGGTGACAAGAGGCTGTAGTGGTTATGGGACAGAGCACACAGCCAGAAGGCTGGTGTGATCATGAGCTGATTCCCACCTGTGTACAATACTTGTCATAGTCCCTGTGAGCAAGACACTCAACCCAATTTTGTTGTTAAAGTACCCAGCTGTGTACATGTGTGGCAGTGCAAGCTTGGGAAGCTGTCCTGTAAAAGGATGTCTATAAAGCAAATAAGTAACATAAGAAAAGCAAGCAGAAAACTGAAAAAGGTGCTTCTGTAGATGAGCTGTGATATTTTCACCTGACATCCAGTAAGGAAAAAAAAAACATACATCTTAATTTTTCTTAACGTTGTGAAATAATTTGTACAAGTTTATTAATTAAAAATCTGTAATAAGCAGTGGCATCCTGCTGTTCTGTTCTGCTCTTATGGTTGACAGCACCAGTACTGTGCAGCAGGGCTGATTAAGAAAAACAGTCAATAAAAATCACGCACAAATGACTCCACCTGCATTGTGAAAGCGGTATCAGTGAACCACGAATGACAAACACAAAAGCGCAAATTTTACTACAGCTAAACCACGTAACGGCCCGCCCCCCCAAACCAAAGCCATGAGAATGTATCCGCCAAAAAATCACAAATCTGAGTGTTAGCTGCAGTGGATATTTTTTACTGTGTCTCATGGAATTTCAGACCTCAGACTTGGGCCAGCAAATTCTGTGGTCTTGTCACTGCTCAGTCACTCATATCTTAGCTGAAGATGATGTCTTAACTGAAATCAAAAATAGATTTTTGTAATTAGATAATTTGTCAGACATTAGGTGTAATTACTGCAGATATTGGCAGTTCATTGCAGTGTAATTAGTACCTTGAGAAAAGAATACACATTTGAACCTTGCAATATATTGAATGTGTTCTATTTTTAGACTAAACATAATCTTCACTGCATAATTCCACATATTTCTGTCAGTATGCTGAAAGCTACAGTGTATACACTCAAAACATGCACATACTCAAAAAAAAAAACAACAAAAAATTCAATTTCAATAATTTTCTCTCCCTGCACTCAAACACATTGTCCCTAATCTGTTCTTTTGTTCAAACCTCTAACAACATGAGAAAAAAAAGAAAATAAAAAAGAAAATGGAATTGCTAATGAATAGTGCCTACGACCGTTCTGATTATGTGTACGCCACCTCCCCCAATCCAAAACACCCCCCCCCCCCCAACCCCTGCCCCCCATTCATAAATAGAGTTCACAGCCATGGTGTGTGTATTATCAAAGCAGAGGTCCTAATGTGAAAAGCACCTTGTAGCTCATTAGCATGCTCTTACAGTGATTCGTGGAGCAATTTCATCCCTCCTAATGGCTTTTCGGCTGCCATGGAAATCAGTGCAAATTCCACTGCCGGTGGTCAAAATACAAGGCTTATCAATTGCTGGGTGGGTGGGGGGGAAGAGGGAGACATGTTCTGTTACGTGAGTCCATTTTTATCTCGACCGATGTTGTGCTGTTGTTCACCATGGTTATGTTTGGAGGGGCAAACACTAGTTTTTATTATTGTTTTTGTGAAACTAAGGATGATTGTATGATTGTTTGCTTAGAGGTGTTAGCTCCATTCATTTCTGCATGGGGCTCGCTAATGTGCTGTGTGAGGGTTGATGTGTGGTGTTACAGGGTAATGGCTGCTGTGTAGTGTGGCAGTGGATGTGTGGTGGTTGACGTGCAGTGTTACAGGATTATGGCTGCTGTGTAGTGTGGCAGTGGATGTGTGGTGGTTGATGTGCAGTGTTACAGGATTATGGCTGCTGTGTAGTGTGGCAGTGGATGTGTGGTGGTTGATGTGCAGTGTTACAGGATTATGGCTGCTGTGTAGTGTGGCAGTGGATGTGTGGTGGTTGACGTGCAGTGTTACAGGGTAATGGCTGCTGTGTAGTGTGGCAGTGGATGTATGGTGGTTGATGTGCAGTGTTACAGGATTATGGCTGCTGTGTAGTGTGGCAGTGGATGTATGGTGGTTGATGTGCAGTGTTACAGGATTATGGCTGCTGTGTAGTGTGGCAGTGGATGTGTGGTGGTTGATGTGCAGTGTGATGTAGTGTGATGGCTGATGTCTTGCGTTACAGTGTTATGTCTGATGAGTCGTGTTATGGCTGATGTGTGATGTGTGAGGGCTCATATGCAGTGTGAGGGCTGTTGAACTTCTTGCTTTTGGTATGTACTGCTGTCTGTGGCTCTCTGTGCTTTTGTCTCACAGTGATGCCCTGTCTTGTTCCTCTTATAGTCCTAGATTTTGTTGCAGTGTGCTTGCAAAGTCTGTTTCAAAGGCCTGCTTAAATGTCCTTACATTTATCCGAAGTCTGCAATAAGGGTTAGGACTCTCAGGAGAGTAAGATCGGTCAGACACTCCGGTGACATCAGAAAACAACCTGTGTCTTATGTCTGCTTGCACTGTGAAGGATTTTGCTGATTGTGTTCTACAGAAAAGCGCTCATGGTCAGTCACAGACACCCTGTGACTGGATTTCCTACCTTTAGTTTATTACTAGACTTTGTTTCTCGCCAGTCCTGGAGTTTCAGTTGTTCTGTTTTACTCCACGGGTTGGCATTGTGAGTTTTAGAAGGAGTGGGTTTGGGTGTTTGGGTGTGGGGTTTCATTTGGAAGGTAACTGCTTTGCAATATATTCTCTTTGTTGTTTTTGGCCATATACTCTATAAACAGGCATGTGAGAATAAATCACAGAGTAATTCCCCTATGATGTCTGTGTTTTTACTGCTAGCATGAGTATTGCAATGTCAAAGGATAAATACACTACCACTTTGTCACACACACAAAAAAAAGAAAGCTACCGGACCTACCCATTTGACACAGGATCCGATGATGCCAGACAATCCGGTTATTCATCAAACCGGTCCCTGCCGCGGTTCGGCAAGTTTGCCAAGTCAGCAGCCGAGGGAGAGATTCAGTGCACCTCCTGGTTCACCCGCGAAACGGCTCCACAGGTGAGTAATGGCGGCCATCACTTCAACCAATCACAGAGGACCTTGAGAGGTAATTACCCAGCCTGCTTTATTTCATGTCAGAGGTTTTACGGCGCCATGTCCACGTTATGGATGTGAATCAATGTCCCCTCCAGAATTTTATTAGGACCAGCCCTGCCTTGGCCTCAGTGTTCTGTACTTTGCCTATCAGTTAAACAGTCTCAACGGAAATGCTTGTCACTACAACTGGAGACATCGCATCCTATGTAAAAGACCATTTAAAAGAGGCAAATGGAACAGAGTGTACCCACTGTATGCAAGGATAATGTGCTTAAAACAAAACCATCACACACACACACACACACGCAAAAGCGCACACAATCACACACAGACATTCACACACAGTAAAGACATACACACATTGTATGAAACTTTGCTTAGCATTGCTGTGTTTCTATCATCATCTGAGTGCTAGCAAAAAAAAGTGCTGCTAGGCTTTTTTTCACTGAAACACATCCAAAACTTACTTCTGAAGGAGAAGTGAAGTAGTTCATCGCAGAGACAGATTTGGTAATAACCGTTGTGCGCTGTCGTCCAAGTTTTGGTGCTTAAGAACATTTCCGTGACATTGACTAAAGGATGATTCAGGCCTGGGATTTTGGGAGTGCTGATTTGCCTTTAATCGGGCGTATTTATTAACGTCATTTTCGCCGTTTTGTACGGCGGGCCACCTGGCTGTATGCTTGTTTCCCTCTCGTTTTTTGGCTGTAACCTACACAGTAATGCCGCCTCGACTCAAGTTTTCTCTCCAATTATTCTGATGACAGGAATCCATATGTGAAGGCAATCTGGCGTCCGAAAAGCATTCGGACCAGACGAGCCACTTGAAAGTGTCATCTGATCTCATTATGGTCTTGCTTTCTCTGGGTTGACAGAGGCCAGAGCCCTCAAATCTAATATTCCTAGGGATGGGCATGCTTAGTGGGAAGCAGACCATCCAGTCAAGAGGCAGGTTGAAGCCAGTCTTTTCATCCATTTTACCTCAATTTTTCATCAATTTCTGTTTCAATTCTGCACATTGTTTCTCTCAGAATTACTTAAACTTTCTTTTGCTTTGGCTCATCTTTTGGATCGTTTTTCACGGTAACAATCTCATCAGAGGAGGCGAAAATTTCACTGAAGAGGGACCCCTGGATTCAATCAACTCCTCCAGTCATCTTAAGGAATCAAAATAAATAAATACAAATACAAAAATAACCCGCCCCAGGTTATTAAATTTTATGGCACATCATACTGCATAAACAAAAGAACTTTATCCCAAAATCACATGGCAGAATCCTTGGGTCAATTTAGAGTAACACAGTGCTGTATCAATGTGGAAGTGTTTTCTTTTTATTCTTGTTGTTAGGATTAAATAGCACTTTACCTTATATGACTTGCTAGTTTTGCTTGAATACAGAGGTAAGTTTTCTGTGCTTTTTATTTTCGACTGTTTATTTTCTTATTTCCTTTCTGCCCTCACAAACATTTCACTTTTTTTCTATTTGTGTAACTGGAAATGTACTGACACGATTGCTTTTCTTTCAGGTTACTTTGTTAATCTTCAGTTCTCAGGTCCATTTCTGCGCCTGTTTCACCACGCTGAACATTAGATAATTATGGAAATAAGCATCGTATACCTTGAAGTGTGTTGTGTTTTTAATTGCTCTTGCATATTTTGGTCTTCTGGGTCTAAAACTTCATTAGCGTGTGTAGTGCTAATACTAAAGACAAACAAACAAAAAAAGACCAACAAAAAACAATGTATCTTTTCAAATGCCTCAGCTCTGAAAAATGAGAAGAAAAAATAGGCAATGACCCCTGTAGAGTAGTCTATCTATGAAACTGATGTAATAGTTAAAAATGTATTATTATTATTATTCTTATTATTATTTTATTATTACCGGGAGCATAGGTTTGCAGCCTGTGCTCTTGACTAATGCAAAGAGATGGAAGAGATGCCCTCATGAGAAAAGTCACAGTGATTCCTCACCAATCTAATTCTAATTAGGCACCAATTAGAACAACAGATCACATGGTCCCTAATCGCAGGGAAGCGATGTGGTCAATTAGTCAGTGACTGGATTTCATTCAGAGGAGGGCAGAGAGTTATCAGTACCATGCGGTGAAGATAGGGAGGAATCACAACGCATAATTTCTGCATAGTGACAAATATGAAATGTTAAAGTGTGTGACTCATTGTTAGAAGGAGATGAAAAAAGATATATGTAGTGACTTCTTTGTACTTAACTTGAGGTTTTACACACGGATTGGGAAAAAAACGCGCTCTGCAAAGTTAGTAAAAATCACAGATCGATGCGCAGGGCAGTAGCTACCAGCATCTCCTTATCTTGTGATTCCACAGCCTGGCTCCAGCTCAGAGGAGCAGGATGAGGTGCTGGAGAATTAATGACCAGCGCACTCTATCACGGACAGGGAGGCTGCGGTCTGCCTGCTGCCAAGACAAAAAGGAAAATGTTTAGAGATGCTGGCTTTTCCATGGGCGGCGAGTGGGGCGGTGTGTGGTTTTTTTTTGTTTGTTTCCAGATGGAAGGATTTTTCAATGGGATGGATGAAAAAGAGAGAGAGGAGGAAAAAAAAGTCATTCAGAGAAAATCCTGATCTGGCACAGATATCTGGAGCGGGATAATAGGAGTGTGATTTTTTTGGAAGGGTGGAGCAGGGAGTCTCTGAGGTGTGCTGGACAGGTGCGCCGCTGATAAGGAGGAGAGCGTTCTCCTTGGTGTCATCGCGGTCCCGATAAGGTCACCCTCCGTCTCGACACCCAAGACTTCACAGGGTGCTGGTGCGGCAGAGTGTGATCTCCCAATGGCAACCCCCACCCCGTCCTCCGCTGTCTGGCCTGAGGAGAGACTCCCTGGCCTTTGCCCAAGCGGCTGGATCACCACAGCTGAAGCTGCCCAGAGCTAAAACACCACAGATGGAACTGCGGCCTTTACCAGTGCAAACGCCACTGTGTAAACTTACCCTTGAACATTGTGCACGTACACCTGTATCATTCTGGTACCTAACCTTGGTAACTACTCATGGAATGGTACTGTATATATATAGGGGGAGAGAGAGAGAGAGAGGATCGATAGACTTGGTTTTCAAATTGAATGGTATGGTATTACACAACTAATGCTCAGGCAAAGGTGGTAATGCAACACATAAAATGCTATATGATCTTGCTTCATCATATTATCCGTAACACATTATAATTTTCAATAGCAGTTGCTCTGATTCAGTGCCACATACACAGACTACCTTGTTTTACACGGTATCTGTTTATATAGCTTGGCACATACTGAAGCAATTCAGGGTAAGCACCTTGTCCAAGGGTACAACAGCGGTGCCCCATCTGGGAATCGAACCTGCAGTCCACTGGTTGCAACCTCTTTAAACAGTATACTGCCACTTAAATCATATTGCAACCAATACTCAATATGTGCAGTCTTGGAACTGAGTGCCTTCTCCAGTGTCTGTTCAAAGGGGACAGAAATAAGCTGAGACCAATCGATGGCTGTTTTAGCAACACAGTTGTGGTTCAGTGAGCCAGCTATCAAAATAAGCAAGCAATAGCAGATTTTGCAATTCAGGATCTCATTAAGCTTAATGACAGCCAGCTAAGCAGGTATGTCGGTCGTAATCAGTATTACTCATTTTGAAGCGCTGTCTACTGTAGTGAGATTAAGAAGAAAATTGAACATTTGGCCATGGATGCACAGAGAGAGGTCAATAGAACATTTATTTTTCCTCCACTTCATAAAATCTTTCTGCATTAAGAATTGTGAACAAACAGAGTTTTCCATCAGAACCCTAGGAGGAGAGAGAATTCCAGAATCCCTTACAGCATAGAATCAGTTGTTAGTTCTGAAATTTCTGATGTTTTGCAAGGTAAGAAACAATTAATTTGATGTTCAAAGCACATTGCACGCCTCATCTCCACTCTCCAACACCCCCCCCCCCCCCCCCCCCCCGGTTTGGCTGGCGACTGTTGCCTTTTGTTGGGATTAGAAACATAATAGAGAGTGATCCGGTCAATCTGTAATTACTGCCTTTTGTTCAGCCAGAGCGAAAGCCTGTTATTTCCGATCACTTATCTGCCGACAGCCCATTCCTCTTTCCTACCTTCCGCTCCTGGGTGGGCGGGTACCTGCGCCGGTGTGAGAGAGGAATGATCTGTCTCTCCGGGCTGCATTAAAAATCACAATTAAAAAAAAAAAGATAAAACAACATCTTCTCCATATGAACCTACCAATCACACTCTGTAGTGCAGAGAGAGTGACATCTGTTTAAACTTGATGTGTGTCTTTACTACATTAAACAATAAAACAGCTAAAGATAAAGGTTATTTACCTGCCGTCATCAGGATGCGGTTGCACCTTACCTATAGGTACTGCTTATGTTTTCCCCTTCTTACCTCTGTATTTAGAGTCCAAAAATCCAAGTCCAAAATCTCATTTTTTTTCTTTTTTTGCAGCCCTGTTTGGAAATGCTAGCTGCACATTAGGTTCATCTTGCTGCAATAACCTTTGCACTCATGTAGGACCACTGATGCAAGGTGAATACAATCCTCTGATGCATGCAGCCAATGGCTTTTTTTTTCGCATTACAATTCCCACAATGCACCACAGTGATGTGGGTGACAGTTGAAAAATGGACAATACTCAATTGACATAATCCATGCAATACAAAAAAAACCCTGGCTGATCAGCTCACTCCTCACTCCCTGGTGTAAGGCCACTGTGAGGTCCTGGTCATTGTCACCTGGTTACCCGACCAGTTTCAAAGGAACGAGTCTCTTTGTGTAACTACTACTGGGGATGTTTCTTCTTCTTTTCTTTTCTTCTTATTTACAGGTCCTTCTCAAAAAATTAGCATATAGTGATAAAGTTCACTATTTTCCATAATGTAATGATAAAAATTAAACTTTCATATATTTTAGATTCATTGCACACCAACTGAAATATTTCAGGTGTTTTATTGTTTTAATACTGATGATTTTGGCATACAGCTCATGAAAACCCAAAATTCCTATCTCAGAAAATTAGCATATCATGAAAAGGTACTCTAAACACGCTATTAACCTAATCATCTCAATCAACGAATTAACTCTAAACACCTGCAAAAGATTCCTGAGGCTTTTAAAGACTCCCAGCCTGATTCATTACTCAAAACCGCAATCATGGGTAAGACTGCCGACCTGACTGCTGTCCAGAAGGCCATCATTGACACACTCAAGCAAGAGGGTAAGACACAGAAAGAAATCTCTGATCGAATAGGCTGTTCCCAGAGTGCTGTATCAAGGCACCTCAGTGGGACGTCTGTGGGAAGGAAAAAGTGTGGCAGAAAACGCTGCACAACCAGAAGAGGTGACCGGACCCTGAGGAAGATTGTGGAGAAGGGCCGATTCCAGACCTTGGGGGAGCTGTGGAAGCAGTGGACTGAGTCTGGAGTAGAAACATCCAGAGCCACCGTGCACAGGCGTGTGCAGGAAATGGGCTACAGGTGCCGCATTCCCCAGGTCAAGCCACTTTTGAACCAGAAACAGCGGCAGAAGCGCCTGACCTGGGCTACAGAGAAGCAGCACTGGACTGTTGCTCAGTGGTCCAAAGTACTTTTTTCGGATGAAAGCAAATTTTGCATGTCATTCGGAAATCAAGGTGCCAGAGTCTGGAGGAAGACTGGTGAGAAGGAAATGCCAAAATGCCTGAAGTCCAGTGTCAAGTACCCACAGTCAGTGATGCTCTGGGGTGCCATGTCAGCTGCTGGTGTTGGTCCACTGTGTTTTATCAAGGGCAGGGTCAATGCAGCTAGTTATCAGGAGATTTTGGAGCACTTCATGCTTCCATCTGCTGAAAAGCTTTATGGAGATGAAGATTTCATTTTTCAGCACAACCTGGCACCTGCTCACAGTGCCAAAACCACTGGTAAATGGTTTACTGACCATGGTATTACTGTGCTCAACTGGCCTGCCAACTCTCCTGACCTGAACCCCATCGAGAATCTGTGGAATATTGTGAAGAGGAAGTTGAGAGACACCAGACCCAACACTGTGGATGAGCTTAAGGCCGCTATCGAAGCATCCTGGGCCTCCATAACACCTCAGCAGTGCCACCGGCTGATTGCCTCCATGCCACGCCGCATTGAAGCAGTCATTTCTGCAAAAGGATTCCTGACCAAGTATTGAGTGCATAACTGAACATAATTATTTGAAGGTTGACTTTTTTTGTATTAAAAACACTTTTTTTTTATTGGTCGGATGACATATGCTAATTTTTTGAGATAGGGATTTTTGGTTTTTCTTTACTTTTTTGCCAAAATCATCAATATTAAAACAATAAAAGGCTTGAACTACTTCAGTTGTGTGTAATGAATCTAAAATATATGAAAGTCTAATGTTTATCATTACATAACAGAAAATAGTGAACTTTATCACAATATGCTAATTTTTTGAGAAGGACCTGTATACTGAAACTGACATCATTTTAAGATTACTTGGTAGATTTGATTAGATTCAGAGGATTGTGCTTTTATTATGGCAACAAGACAGTGTCTCCTCAGTATGTTAGGTAATATATCCCTGCTTTAATTCAACACCCAGTGGATTCTGAGCAACATTTGCAAATAGCCTTGATATCCCAACAAGAAACAAATTTCCTTGACTGGTACTATACATGTGTCAGCACTTTGGCCTGAGCCGTTTGGTTTCTCCCTGTCTGTCTGTGTGGGTTTGTCTTTTGTTTTTGTTTACAGGTCCTTGTGTTTCCTGGTTCCGCCTGCCTCCCCGCCCTCCTGTTACTCTGCCACGTCCTTCACCTGAAGCTTGTTCCACACACCTGTGTCTCGTCCCCTCATCATCTGCCTGCCTACACATACCCTGCTGTTTTCTTTGTTTAAGCCTGATCGTCTCAGTGCCTTAGCTGTTTTGTTCCTGCCTTTTGTTAGTAAACCTGCTCTGTTCCTGCTTGTTGCATCTACCTGTCTCAGATGACTCTTTTGCATGCCGTTATGAATGTTATGTTTTCCACTGGATTTTTGGCTACCGACTCAGACTGTTTTTCTGACTTTGATTTTGCCTGTGATGTTTGGACTTGTCATTAAAGAATAACCTTTTCGTACTACCCATATTGTTTGCGCCTGGGTCCTTTCCCTGCAAATCTTAACAACATGATAATTGCTCATCAGTGTTCCCCTTGTCTATTCTCCAACACAGTATAGCATTTTTTACTTTATTTCCTTATCAAATGATTGATAATAGATCAAGGAAGAAATGACAATGTCTTAAGGCAGCTACAACTGCCATTGAGGTATTTGGAGATGCTGTTAGTGCTGCTCTGGTTCATCCCTGTTCTGAATTTGTGTGCAGGATCATTTTGAAACCTAATGGTGCTATCCTGGCTGTTGCCTTCTTTTTTGCACATGAACAGCTCCACAGATCGGCTGATGAGCATTGGTTCAGTGTATGACTCAAGGGAAGCTTCCATTCAGAGAGCCCAGCAGATTTGCATGGTGTAGACTTTGTTCTTTCAACATGCAAAGAATGTACTCTATACATTCCTTAGTTCCTCCACTTCAAATTATATTTCAGTCTTAAAAAATAAGTTTTAAAAGCATTACATACATCAGCCTTAATACTTGGCCCCCTTAAAACTGGGCTGCTCCACCCTCTCTCCTTGGAAGTCACACACTATGGAAATGAGAGTGTTTAAACTTTTGAACAGAGAAGTAGCGGTGGTGGTGGGGGGGTGCCCTGGAAGCCAATAGAAAGATATACTCGAAAATGGGCCAGTGAGATGTGAAATTCGCTTGGGGTTTGAAATCAGAGGGACAGGGACAGGGTGCCAGGCTAGTGATGGTGAGGGTTCCTATGAGCCCTGTGCGCTATTCACCGCCCATCAGGGGGTGAGCCAGATGAATTATTGGTGATATAAGCGATGAGCCTTCCTGGTCATCTCAGTCCGGTCTAAAATAAAGGGGTGTCATCTATGTCTTCTAGAGGGCCATCAGGCTCAGTGGAGGTGGGGAGGAGAAATAATTGCGCACAGGAAATAGTCAGCGAGCGAGAATCCAGGCGGATGATCTCCCCGAGCAGCTTAAGCTAAGAGTTCAGAGTGCAATACCTCAAGGAGAGATGGCCCCTCTGCAATCTCGCGGTGCCGGGAAGGTAGCGGAAAACCTGTGATTTACAGGTGATCTGGCACTCCAGGCAGCTCAAACACAATATTCAGCGGGTAATTGTGACATGGTGCTGATCTGTGCTGTTGGCAGCAGATGCCTCGCTTAGTGGAGTGGCTTCCTCTCCATGGGGAATGACACGTGGCCCCCCCAGCCATTACCCGGCGTCTCGTGTCTAAGATCAGAAGAAAGCCTTAAACATGCGCTTACAGTGTGGAGGTTGTAAGATTGTCATGCCAATGTGACATCTGTTCAGGTGCCTGCTTCCGGAAGCACACCACTATGATGGCATTGATGGTAATGAATCATATGCTCATTGGTCAATCCCCTTAGGGATCCCTGGTTAACTATTTTAAAAACTGAATTTCAATCAATCATAAAAACAAATGTCAATCAATCAATCAATCAATAAAAATTTGATTTGGTGTTGTTCTATTAATAACAAAATTGTCACAGACAACTTTATAGCTCACGTTCCACAAACACCTTTCCTAAGAAGTCATAAAGATTATGTTTGGCTGGACACTTCTTTTTTCACCTTTAAAATTAATTTTTTCACCCCAGACTACAACACCTATGTACACCCCTTTTGGAGTTACCCAATCCAAAGCATGTGAGACTTTTGAGGGTAGCGATGAAGGGAAGCTAATCCCCAAATAAAGATGCAGTTAAATCATCCCGATGTGCTGTGTCTTTGCAGGGTCACCTAAAGTCAAGGCTTACATACAATTATCAATTCACCATTTCACAATGCAGTGTGCCATCACGGCTTTCAATGTGCACATGCATTCCTCAGACTGCAAAATGAAAGGAAACGAAGGAAGGACAAGCCATCCAGAAGTGTTCAACTGCAGCATGAAATTCACATTTCCCAAAAAAAAAAACAGAGGCACTTAAGCAATCAAAGGCACACTGCATCTTACGCTGCCAACTACTCAACTCGAAATTGCCTTCACTTTCCCCCACCACATCCTATAATCTATTTTACACAGTAATATATCGAATGCTACTATCCCCCTACTGGTGATGTGTGTACAACAACTGCAGACGCATAAGTTACTGCCACAAAGCTGAGGGCTCTTTAAACCAGCAAAGACATATATGCAGCAGCGCACCTGGAAGGCAGACCATTCAGCACTGCCATCTGCAGTGGCTCTCACCCGCTGCCTCATTACAGTCCAAAACTATAGGCCTCAATCTGAGGTTACCCACTTTAAGCTTCGGCGACCGAGGGAGCTTCAAACGGGAAGAAAGCCGCAATTAAGACGCCAGTGCCTCGCAGCCTCCTGACGGGGGTTAACCGAAGGCCCGGGCGTGAGTATAATTGCAGATTCATCATGTGGAAAAGCACGCGCTCCGTAATAGGAGCGCTGGACGGGAGCCAGCTGTGCTGCTCCGAGCGGAGCCGTCGGCGCGGGAGCTGGGAGTTTACCGCTCGTTCCTTAATTCATCACTATCATTTAGAAATTAAGGTTTCAGGTGGCTGCTAAATATGCATGAGCATCTGAATATGAACCACTTCATTACTTTGTTATTTATTTATTTCTTTTTTTCTTTTTTGAGAGAGGGAGGGGGGTAATTACCTCAGAAAACATCTTGCGTTTGTTGTACCATTGTTGTTGAGCGGAGTAGTCACACAAAACCAATGTGGATCTCCCCGTTTTGCCTAAATTGCCACTATTCTGATGAGCCAAAACATTATGACCATCTGCCTAATATGCCGTTGGTCTTCTGTGTGCCGCCAAAACAGCGCCAACCTGCAGAGGCATGGACTCTACAAGACCCCTGGAGGTGTCCTGTGGCATCTGGCACCAAAACATTAGCAGCAGATCCTTCAAGTCCTGTAAGTTGCGAGGTGGAGCCTCCATGAATCGGACTTGTCAGTCTAGCACATCCCACAGATGCTCAATCGATTTGAGATCTGGAGAATTTGGAGGCCAGGGTAACACCTTGAATACTTCATCATGGTCCTCAAACCATTCCCGAACAATCTGTGCAATGTGGCAGGGCGCATTATTCTGCTGATAGAGGCCACTGCCATCAGGGAATACCATTGCCATGAAGGGGTGTACCTGGTATGCAACAATGTTTAGTTAGGTGGCACGTGTCAAATTGAAGTCCACATGAATGGCCAAACCCGGGATTCCCCAGCAGAACATTACCCAGAGCATCACACTCCCTCCACCGGCTTGTCGTCTTCCCACAGTGCATCCTGCTGCCATCAGTTCCCCAGGTAAATGGTGCACACGTACACAGACATCCACATGATCTAAAAGAAAACGGGACTCATCGGACCAGGCAACCTTCTTCCACTCCTCCAAGGTCCAGTTCCGACACTTGCGTGCCTATTGTAGGTGCTTTCAACAGTGGACAGGGGTCATCATGGGCACTCTGACCGGTCTGCGGCTACGCAGCCCCATACACAGCAGGGTGTGATACACCGTGTGTTGTGACACATTCCTCCCGTGACCATCATTAAAATTTTCTGTGACTTGTGACCCTGTCGCCGGTTTGTGGTTTGTTCCTCCTTGGACCACTGTCAGTAGGTTCTCACCACTGCTGACAGGGAGCACCCCACAAGCCTTGTTGTTTCAGAGATGCTCTGACCCAGTCATCTGGCCATAACAATTTGGCCCTTCTCAAAGTCACTCAGGTCTTTACTCCTGCCCATTTCTCCTGCATCCAACACGTTGACTACGAGGACTGATTACTCGCTTACCATCTAATCTACCCAGACCTTGACATGCGCCCTTGTTTGGAGGTGATCAACGTTATTCGGTTCACCTGTGAGTGGTCATAATGTTTTGGCTCATCAGTGTATGTCCTGCGCACACTACTGTGTCTTTCCTACCACCCCTCCCCCCAGTTCCTGCTATTTAGGGGTGGAATAAAGAGGGGTGCTCCTTATTGTCCCCCTGCTGGATCAGAGAGAATGAGTCTAAGGAATGAGGAGAACCAGGGGTTAAATTGGGCCAGGGCTGTCTGGGGCTCAGCCCTGGCACATAGACATACGCTCTTCTATGTCATCAGGGCGCACATCTTCAACAATGTATATATTTTTACACCTTTCTCGTTCTTAATAATTCAAGCAATGACTAAAACACGTTTCTTGTAGCTGTAGAGAACACAAATGAGGTGATGTAAGAACTTGTGAACATCAGAACTTTCACAGGGTTTCCCCTCTTTCTGTCAATGGGTTTCCTTACTTTCGCATGTAGCTTATTTTTTGTAGCGCACGTCTTACGTTACATGGTTCGCTATGTTTTCATTAGCGTTATTAAGCGTCTCATAGTTTTCAGTTAGCATTTGCTATATTTTTTAATGTTAAATTGCTGTTTGCTCAAAGCTAAAATTAGCTAGAATTTTTCCAATCACACCGGTTTTAGCATACGCACTAAATGGCTAATCACACCTGTGTTACTGTACACGTGAAAGGGTTAAACGCTACCTAGCAGATAAGCGACCTCAGTCACTTGTCAGTCAGTCAGACAGCAGATGGCAGAGTGATAGGTGGCTGGCAAGGTAGGGAGAAAAATAGGTCAGAAACTGACACATTTAATAAAAGAATGTAAATTATTCTGATATTCTGCTTAAACAATGTTTTGATTTTACTAAATGATAGTTTGACGTTAACGTAAAATAGTTTGCAGCAGGTGCCTCTTTGGTAGCTAGCTAACTGTTACATTAAGCCAGCGTTTCTCAAACGTCTCCTGGCGGCCCACTGTCCTGCGTATCTTCTATCTATCCTTGCTGCTTGATTAAATCAGGTGTGCTCAGCTAATCAAATGTGCCACTGATGAGTTCAGTCAGGTAGGTAGAGCAAAGATATGCAGGACAGTGAGCCACCAGGAGTAGGACTGAGAAACACTGCGTTAAGATAGCTGGCAAGCTCTAGTTCAAGCTAAACTGTCAAGCAAGCTAGCACGTATTGAAATCTCTCAGCCTTGTCAGGACAATCGTGGTTTGAGCAGAATAGATTAACTTAAATTACACCATGGCTAGGTAATGTAGGCCAGTTTGTCCATTTCCTAGCTGTAACATAAATTAATGAAAAGGAACTAAGCTTCTGGTCTTTGTCTTGCCACTCATATGAACAAGGCTTTGTTTAATTTTAGTTAATTAAGCTTTTTTACACTCCTATTTTCACTTAGATAATAATGATCTGATGAACTAACTGGTTTTACTGATACTTTTACAGTAAGATGTTGTGCCAAAAATTTTTAGAAAGTCATGGAATTTGATTGTGTTCTCTGTGATGGAATTGCAGTAGTGTAGCATAGTGGTTAAGGAGCAGGACTCATAACCAAAAGGTTGCCAGTTCAATCCCTGCTGGGATGCTGCTGTGCCCTTGGGCAAGGTACCACAATTGCCTCCGTAAATATCCAGCCATATAAATGGATAACATTGTAAAGAACTGTAACCTATGCAAGTTGCGTCTGCCAAATGAATAAATGTAAATGGAATTAACTGTAATATTAGCCTACTGTTTCCACTGTGTATTGATGTGGAAATTAAAATTCTTCTATCTAGGTAGTTGGGTTAATGTGTCTTCAGTGAGTGCACATGTAGTTGCTTCTCCATTTTTTCACTTTTCTATCTATAGATTATGGCTAGCAAGATTGTGAGGAAATGGTGAAATTTTATGTGACTTTGAAAAGTCATGGAAAGGTTTGGAAATTTGAAAAGGTGTTGGCAGCCTGTGTATATTGTAATATTGTAAGATATAACTTAATTAACTATTAAAAAGACTGTTCTATTTATATTACTTTGTATTATTATTCTCTCCTTTAGTGGTAACAACACCATTCCTATATCTGATACAGATACACAGGCGAGTGCACTTACATGAAGATTTTATTGTCATCAGCTGTTGTTTTGCGCACTGCCAACAGTATCTAGAATGACTTTGATTAGCGTTTTAGTGTTCAGAGCAGAGGGTTGCCTCACCTTGTTACATTTTATTTACAGTTTGTCAAATGACATCAATCAGATTTTGTAGTCTATGCACACACACCCATGGCAACCCTGAAACTACAGAGCCCCCCCACATAACAACCTATGGGAGAACCTATGGATGGTCCTAACAACCTCTCCAGATTTCAGAATGATGTAAGTCCTGGGATGTGGCTCTGTGTGAAACCTGTTATGGCTAACCTCTCTGGTCCTTGTGTACCTCAGCAGTAAATTAAATATCTCCATGAACACCTCAAAACAAGGACCTCTCCTCGAGATCCGACCGTCGGAAAGTTTCTCTGGGATAACACGGAAGGCAAAGGCCTTCTATGGGCATTGTTAGGAGCTGCCGAAGTGTGTCCATGACAACAAACTGACATTCAGCTCAAGGGCAGGTAGAGAAAGATGAGGACAAGGCCATTGATCGCAAGGCATTGATCAGAGGAGAGAAAACAAGCGGGCCTCGGTGTTGCTTTGCCTGCTTTGTCTGCTCTTTCATTTAAATCCCCTTCCTGCTCTGACTTCTCATACTTGTCTTCTGTCTCTACTAAAACTTTGGAGGCATTTTTGACTTCCTTTGTTTATTTTGATCAAGGGTTATTATTTATTAATAATCAGCTCTCCCCTCCCTCATTCAATGCTAAATTCAGGCGTGGACAGGGCAGTTTTTTTTTCTCAAATATGTAAAACATTTTTTCTTTCTTCTTTTCTTTTTCTTTCCTTCTGTTGCGTGAGGACTTTGTTATTACCTTCCGAACCCTTCTCTTCAGTGATGTGTTCAACTCCCAGAGAAACTAGCTAAAATAATAACAACAAGCTTAAAAAAAGAAACAAAAAAGAAAGTAGAATAATTTCAATACTGTACATCAAGCACAAATTCGCAATTTCTAAAAGTTTTGCTGTTGTTGCTACTTAAATTATTGTCTTTTCCGCAGATAGCGCGGGGGTTTCTTTACTGCGTTAAATAAAAGCCAGCTGCGTCTAAATTGCTCCGGTGGGAAAGGTGTTCCTGTCTCCGATCACGCTCCAGCCACGACGTTCTGATGCAGCTGTGTTACCAGCCAAAACATTCCCTTTCTTGTCTCTTTTGCCGAAACGTTCAGTGAGCCGAAACTTCAGGAGTCTTATACGGAATATTCTACAAATGTCACATCATTCATTCCCTTTGTAGTGTGGTTATTGAAGTATTTTTTTCAGTGTATTTATCTTTTTTCCCTCTTTCAACCTAAGGTTTCCAGATGCAGCACTGATCCAAAGTTATTGTTCTTCTTCCTGAAATAAAAAAAGCTTTTTCCAGCTTTAATTTTTGACAGTAATTGATCTGTAATTATGGCGAGGTTTCAAAGGCCCTTCATTGATGTGTGGGCTTTCTCAAGCGAAATTTTGATTCTGCCGGCTGCTCTTTCAGACGTGCTAATTTTTCAGGGAGCAAATTTCACTGGAGTTTTGTATCTCCTCTGATTTTGAGATCAAGGCTGTTTTTTTTTATCTTACATGAATTATTACCATCATTGAACTTGGTACTAACCCTGGGATCCAATCAAACCTGCCAAGCAGTGTTCAGTAAAAGTGTTATTCAGTCTGAAGCAAACACAAACCCGCTCTAATTAGTTTGGCAACTTGTTATTATAAGGCAAGCCTTGGATTCACTTAAAACAGCCAGGTGGTCAGTCCCATGCCATGCACTAGTGATGCATATATAAATATACAACTTTTGTAATAACAGTTCTGACAGATTATTTCACTGCTTATGACCATGTTATGACAATATTATTACACTGGTATAAAGTTAATTTAATATAAATTGTTGCTCGCTTCTATATCTTTTTTATTTCTTTATTTTCATTTCCTTTATTTTCTTTTTTAAGGGTAACCCTATTATCTGTTGGCCTGGCCATGCAAAGTATGAGGATCTGATGAGAACAAAATGACACCACAATGCAAATCACATGGACTTCAGGAGAGAGCAGCAAATGTGTGCCATGGAGCCCTTTTCTTCTAATAAAAAAGAAAGAAAGAGAAAAGAACTGGGATCAATCGGAAGGTTTCCGGTGTTTTGTTCCAGTGTTCTAGAATGACATCCTGTTCTGGCATTCCAGAACAGCATCCCATGTAACTGGCTGCCATAATTGTGCCGGAGCTGCTGTAAGATCATTTTCATGAACGATCGCTGTGACGTGGTGCTTTGCCATGGGAATCATGCTCCCTCTCCCTCAGCGAAAGGACACGGTATCCCTTTCATGTGAGCTGCATGCTAAACATGTCCTTCTGGAGAGTGGGGCACGTTTAAACGCACATGGTCCGCAGCATGTGTTGTTAATGAGGTTGTGTGGTGCCGTTTAAGGTTGTGTGGTGAGTGAACCTGGCTAGAGATCTCTGGAAATGTATACTCTGGACAGTAAAAACGGTGATGTAATGCAACAGCAGGCTTCTGCTTCTGGGTCCATATCAAAGCTCTCCCGTCGTGCACCACACAAAGGCCTTCCGCAAACATGCTTCAAATACAAACATTTGTTTGGTGTTTGTTGCAGGCAGAGGAATATGCACAGAGGGAGAGGTGCTTATATCCTTGGCCCGTATCCTATTTATGGCTTTGTCTCTCTACATTCCAGGAATCAAGCAGCTTTACAGCGCTTGTACCAGTGAACACCATCACTGGTTTTGGGAGAAATGAGAAGGGATGGGCACACCATTTTTTTGTATGAATGTCCATACCTATAATGTAGGTCAAGAGAAAAATTCTGCCAATAATGTTGTGCATTGAATCCATCTTAAATAAGTAACCATGACTGGAAACTGTTAAAAAACAAGGCAACTTGATTTCTCTTTCATTAAATTACTGGGCATCAGGATTAGATATTAATTTCATGGTTATCTTTCATAGATGGAGGGACAAGAAGAAAATTTAACAAACTGCAGTGTAACATGGATAGAGTTAATGACCAAAAAACGAGCCTGGTCACAACCCTAATTCGCTGACAGGTGACCGAATGTTCTGACCACTGAAATCAGCCTCTGTGTTCCGAAATCTGAACATCCTCCCCTAGCGGTTGAAGTTACCAGTATGTGTTTTTCACTACATACCAGCTAGACATAGTGCAGGGAAGTAGGAAGTATTCTGCAAGGGGCTGTGGCGAGGTAGACAGGGAGGAGGTTCATTAACATTAAACGTTCTAATTCCCCAACCAAAATTGAGGCTTAACATTTGTTCCGAACTGAGGGTTAATCCATGATGTTTAATATTTCAAATGTGAGGCTTGAGAATATTGTTCAAATAAATTATTCATTGTGCAGAAAAAAGTTAGCAAAGATACTCTTCTGAAAACATATAATCGGGGTCTAATCACCCTCTCTCTAGGTAAGGCACTGCAAATTATTTGGGCTTCAGTGTCGATGGGATCACCAAGAAAAGGGCATGCTATGTCAGGCAACTGTCTTCAACCTAAATGCTGCAGGCTCAGCAGGTGTTCTGATGAGTAATTGATGAGTAACTAGTTCATGTAAACCTGCTAGCGAACAGGTTAGCTTCAGATCGTAAATTGCTGCAGTAACTGGCCCAGAATTAATCTGATCAGAAAAGAAAATCCCAAATTTCAATCTACTCCGCATTAACTAAATCGAGTTATTTACTAAACCTGCTTTCTGAACTACCCCCCGGAGGAGCAGTACCCTATAACTCAGTTCTTTAAATTAAAAATAATAATAATAATAACCCCCCCCCCCCCCTTTTTTAACAGGCGGTGCGATCCCACCCCCACTTCTCAAGTCCCTGCCACAGTGATAGCCTATTATATGTATTTATTGTATACCTATTGGACGTATTCGTGAACCAATGATAAGCAAAGAAGTAATAATGATGAGTCAGTTTACCGCTGCATTTAATGGTTTAAAAATATCTTTGCTTTCAGAGAAGCAGAGAAGTGCAACCAAACTCTCTTACAGCCGTACATTTTACTCCCACTCCTGAAACATATTAGCCAATGATACAATTGCATGTAAAAAAACGTAAATTGTCCCTTTAATCTATGCCCCATTGGAAACGAAGCAGGTGTTCGATCTGACGAGCTAGTTAACTTACAGAAAACCTTTTCATTGAATATTTTATTATGAAAAAAAACAGAACTGTTTTTGCGATCAACACTGTACTCAGACACCGTTTATTGTACTTACTGTCAACTAGTCAGCAGTAAAGCAAAACTAGTTTAGCAGGCTTAGATCATGGCTGGCGTTATGCCTACTTCGTTAGCTAGCTAGTTAGCTAACATAGCTAGCTACCGTTTCACTTTTGCTTGTTAGATTGGCTTGCTAGCAATATTCAGTAACGAATTTGTCATGTCAACTTAAGCCACCTCCTAGACAAGACCCATAGCCTGGAATATCCTTGTTTTGTGTCATTGTGGTTGTTAATTCCCTAATAGGATTTAATTTTCAGGGCATGAACAATTGATGTGTGTATTCAGATATCTCAGTAGTCCATGTTGAAAAAACAGGGAAAAAACAGTTGCAACATGAATGAGCATTTTTTTCCAACAGCAATGTAACAATATCACTACAACATTGTGCTAAGTGTTTACATGGAATCAGAGTCTTTCGATTTGGGAGGTGAATGTGGAGCGGTTTGGTGTTCCAAATGTTGCTTGACAAGTACCCCCGCCTCCCAAAACCCCACCACTCAGGAGTACAGGAGGTCACATTAGTCCAGACAGCGTTTGGCGAAAGCGGGTCCGCTCCGACACGGGACAGAGCAAACACCCTGGCACTTTCGATCAGGATAAATGAGCATCCTGTTACGCCCCTCAGACATGCAATCTAGCAGAGCGGGAGAAGGGTGTAAAGTGGGGACCCCTCTGCTCTGTGTTTCATTTCACCCCTGACAGTTTCAATTCCCCCTTCTTTTGGGGGTGGGGGGGTAAGGATGCCTGTCCGTGTAAACACATCGCTTCCAGGAGTGTTTTCGGTAAATGCACCCCCACCCACTACCACTGCTACAACTACTACAAACCGAGAAATTGTATAAAACAAAATACCCCCCCCTCCCCCCCATCCCCCACCACCCACCTCTTTTCCCTTTTTTGTGGGGAGGTCTCCAGCCAACTGAAACGACGCCAGCCCGTATTCACGCTCTTCCCCAGCGTTGCCACCCTGACATCAATTCAAAGGAATCAATCTGAAATCCTCCCAAGGCGGGCTGCCAGAAAGATTACATTAGCATCTCTCAGGGTTCCGGTGCGGGGAGGGGGGCCAGGCGATGAGTCCAGGGAAACTGTCATGCAGGAACTGCAAGTTAAATCCAAAAATAAAAATGTTAAGACTTCATAAAATACTTATCTGGCAACTGCAAACAAACCACCCCTTCCCCTGCCTACACTCACACGCATACCTTATTTGACCTACACCAGACTTAGGAGCACATTTTACAGTTAATAACAGAGAGTAGTGGTATGGTAGATACTACTGTCTACCTGCAAGTAACTACATTACATTGCAGTACTGTCATTTAGCAGATGTTCTTATCCAGAGTGACTTATGTAGGTTATAGTTTTATCCATCTAAAGAGCTAGATATTTACTGATGTAATTCTGGGTTAAGTACCTTGCCTAAGGGTACGGCAGCAGTGCCTCAGTGGGGACGCAAGCCAATGACCCTTTGGTTATGAGCCCTGCTCTTTACAGCTATGCCACACTGCTGTCCACTACTGTGTATGTGCATGTATATGGAACAACTGTGTACATACACATTATGGATGTTACACAAATGTAGCTTCACAAGCCATAAGTAGCTTTGAAAACAGCAAGTTCTTTGTAACTCTGGGTATGTACACAGTAGATTGATTTCACCTAAGGTAGTACAGGTATTAAGGCCCCAGATAATACGGAGAGGGAAGATAGTGATATTCGAGGAGCGTGTGGTGGTGTTGCTTAGTGGTTAGCAAATTGGACCTGTGACAAGAAAGTTGTAGATCAGCGTTCCTTGCAGGGTACTGCTATTGCGCCCTTGAGCAAAGTACTCCGGTGGAATTGCTTTAGTAAATACCCCAGCTGTTTAGATAAAATATAAAAGCATGGAGCAGCAAATATAATGAAATCTGTTTTAAGTCACCATGAGAAAAGGACCTCAGATACAGTAATAGCACAGGGGTTGGTTGGCTTTCTTCCTTTGAGCTCGTTGTCTTTTTAGAAACCCTGACAAGAAAGCCACTCTTTTTTTCAGGATGAAGATTGCTCTGGTACGCTTCTGTGATGTTTTTTCTTGTTGCTGAAGCTTGTATAAACTCAGCCCGGGGGGAGTAACTGAGTTCAGAACTGATATCTGTACTCTTAATAATCGCTTTTGTGAAACTGAAAGGAGTGCAGTCTAATTAACTGTGGGTTCACAATCAAAATAAATAAATAAAAAATAAAAAGTGCTGAGTGACAGTTTGGGCACTTTGTTTTTGCTGATGCGGTATTCTGATTTCTGGATGGGATTTGGGCAGCAGGGGTCAAGAAGAGGTCAGAGAGCTAGACACTGGACCTGAGGGTCAGGGGTTCATGTTCCTGTACGGGACACTGCGGTTCTGGCTGTCTTACCTTCAAGAAGGTTGTTTATCCGCATTGCTCCAGGTACAATTGATCCATGTAGGACCCAACTAGGGTGTTCCAAAATTTCAAAGCCAATCACCCACTTGAAGAATGAATACATTTTCTTTGACCGACCCCCTCAACAGACTGTAACATAACATGTACATAAATGGAAATGAATTGCTTTGATGTGGTTCAAAGTACCAGCATGGATACTCGCCGGTAGTGCGCTTAGCTTGAGTAGTGAGAATGTCTGTTGAAGGGATGTGATGTGATTTTCACATGTATCTCCTGACACACAAGGTGGTCCACTATGCACATGCATGTCTGTGTGTATATCTGTGTGTGTTCTTGTCTGTGTGTGGGCATGTGTGCATGTTTGTGTGTGTGTGTGTCTCTGTGTGCATACGCGCGTTTGTGTGTGTGTGAGTGCCTACATGTGTGTGTCTGTGTGTGTGTGTATGTGTGTGCTTGTCTGAGCGTGGGCATGTGTGTGTGTGTGTGTGTGTGTGTGTGTGTGTGTGTGCGCGTGTGCATGTGCATGCGTGCATGCATGTGTGTGCATGTATGTGTGTGTGGTGGGAGCTATACATTATTGACTTCTGATGTCTGGCCAGGTAAGCCGATGACAGATGTACTGAACAGTAATTAAGACCGTGTTAAACGCAGCCCGGCTGCTCTTCTCAGGGCCAAGCGATGGACACACCGGGTCCTCCCAGAGGCGTCACACTCACGCCGTCCCCATGTTTCTTATGGCCGGCGTCCCCCCGGCCTCTCGGCTGCACACGTGCCATGAGAAATCCTAAACCGCCCGCAGTGTACACCCTCACCTGGCGTCACCTGGAATCACATTTCACTCACCGCAGGGGGGTGCCTCGCTCCACTGAGCCCATGCTAAAAAAAAAAAGGAGAGAAGAGAAACGGCATTATCCCAGCACCCTGCTGCTTTTATTGCCCTCTCCTCTCGTTCTCATCACCTGTGATGTCCACGCTTTCATCTGCATACCTGAATGAACGGGGCAGGGGCATTGTGTGCATTCCCGAAACACAGCCTGCAGACTGTTGACATCCTTTTTCCTCAGCGTATGTTATTACACTCTTTCGCTTGCTTGGCATGTTCAGGTAAACACGTGGCTTATGCGGTGCATGTTGCTTATTCACACTGCTGTCGTCTGTTGTTGCAGGGCATCCAGTAGGATGGGTTAGGGTCAGTAACAAGACAAAGGGAGCAGCCCTACATGACTGCTTTCCGTTGTTTATTAATATACATATTAGCCTGTGACAGGTTTTATTTTATGAGAGAAAAGAAAAACAAAGCAATTCTACATCAGTTAAATATTTGAGTTTGAATTTGCTTGAGTTTGCATGACTGAATTCGCATGACCGCTTTCCTCTGTTTATTAATATTCATATTAGCCTGTAACATGGTTTATTTTATGAGGAAAAAAACACAGCAATTGTAAATTATTAATTGTAAATATTTGAGTAATTTGTTGTCGTGATATTTACCACCGCAAACTACACAAGTAGGTGAGATTAAATAAATGAAACAAGTCAAACTGGGAGCACTGCTTTAGATGTGCTGTTTTAACTCCATGGTCCTCTCTATCATCTGTCCCAAAGGAGAAGGAAAAAACCATACATCCTTCAGTTGTTGAAAATTTAAAATAGAATCCCTAGTATACGATGAAAAAAGGCATTGTAACAGTGCTATATGTTGAAAAAAGGAGGACTCCTGAGAATTTATATATTTATTATTTTTTTGAAATCACGTTTTGTGTGAATCACATAAATGGAGAAACACAAAACCTTGTTTCCCATTGTTGGCCCTCTGATCACTGAGATGGCAGGAACCGTGCAGAAAAAAAAATGTGTGCTTTGTTAGCTTATACAGTGAGCACAGCTTCATTGATTTTTAGATACTGAGGAAAGCTGGACACCAAATCCTAAAATGAAAACAAGTACAGAAATACTGGAAACCCGCTCAGTGGGCTACAGACACGTGGTTCTGATGGATCTTTTCCTATTTCCGGACCAGCTTTGGGTTCCGCTGTGGCTATAGCTTGCAGACCCACCATCATTTCTCCATGAAGCTCACGCATCCTTTAGATGGTATTACATTGTATTACATTCATGTAGCAGACGCTCATATCCAGAGTGACTTCCATCACAATAGAAAAAAGTGTATCCACTCAGGTTAAATGAGCAACAATGTCAGACCAGGGTAATAACACTCCCAGACCAGTGAGTGTGAGCACAACACTAATCAAGTCCTACCACAAGTTAACTAGGTTATCTAGGCAGCTTATAAACTAAAGGTACCCTACACACACTGCCACACATCACAGTTGCTAGATCACAGAATCCTACACACTTTGTGATACTAAATGGCTTTTGGCAGATTGCTTTGGTGAAAGAGAGACACAATGAAACGGTTAACATGCGCGAGCTGCAAGCTGATTGCCATTCACGCGAGGTTTCACTTCAGTGTGCGTGCTGTTTGCAAATGACCAGGTGATATGCTCTGGAAAAAACAGCACTTTCTGTGCACGGTTCTGCGTATTTCTCTCCACTCCAGTGAAACGTTTCATCTGGTAGTAAGCCTGGCTTTCATCACTGACTTGACGAGGGGTGGGTGGACATTTTGAGATGTGGTTTGAATTTTTAATGATGCGTCAGAGTACACAGTACACATTGCATCCTAAAAGGTATCATATTATAATTTTTGTAGCTCCCTTTGAAGTAAACAGTTATGCGTACATTCATTCTTTCTCCTAAATGATGTTTTGAACATGTTTGTTTTTACTAATCATTATTGAAATTAATTGAAAAAGCTGTTATCAATGTGAAATACGTACTCTCCCTGTGAACCCGTGATTGGGTGTTATCAATTTTGTGAAAAGGACCTTAATCAATACGCATGGCAAATGGTATGAAAAGATATGAATATGAAAATGACATGAAAATTGGTGATTAACAGTGTAGTAAATGCAGAACCAAAGTAATTCCTACATTTTAAATTAATATAATTTTTTTTTCACATTCTTGTTAGTGAACTGCAGCTGGTCATTATAATGAAATGCATCTGTTAGATCACACAGTATTGAGAAGGGCAACTGTATCCCTGGGCAAAATGAAATTTTACTGCTGGGATGTGCCAGCTTTATAACATTATGTTGGTATCATCAGAGAAATTCAGTTATGCTGAGTTTACACTGTCTCGTTTGGCAACTGTTTGCCCTCATCTTTGACCTCCTAGCCAATTTTCACGATCGGGATGTTGAAATCTGGCGTCAAGGCTCCATATCGAGGCGTTTCAGTTCAGTCCATCAGTGTGAGAGGGTTAGCGGCCTCCTGATAATTGCCCCTGAACATGCTAGGACTTCTCAAGCAGAGAGAGAGATTTCCTCTCCCCCGATGCTGTGTAACGGAGAAGAGGAAAGAGAGGTTATGGGGTGATCAACAGACACTGAGGACAATCGACAGCCTGGTAAAAATAAGTGACAGACCTGCCTTGCAGCCCTATGAACTGAGGAAGAGGACAATCTGTTTGGCATCAGTGCGGTGGCATTGCCACCATGCTTAACAGGGTGCAGTTGCAACACAATTGTAGAACTGTGCAACAGTAGAAACAAATAGATTTTGTTTGACTGATTGATTCACTGATTCACTGACATTGATTCATTGAGAAGGAGCATTGATTCTGACTGGTTTGTGTTCTGCTTATGATGTGTTCTGTGGCAAACCACCTGATCCTAGAACTGATCTCAGAACAGGATCTTGTGACACCTGCAGATCATCTATCAACCGATCCAAGATCAAGATCCCCTGGCACCGGTCGATCAACTGATCCTAGATCAGGATCCTGGAGCACCAGCAGACCCTCTGATCCTAGATCAGGAAACTGGGGCACTGGCAAACCAAATGATCCTAGATCAGTATCCTGGGATGCTGGCAAACCAAATGATCCTAGATCAGGATCCTGGGGAACTGGTCCTCCGTTAAAACGTTGTGATTACTTGAAATCCACCCTGAAGCAGCTGTTGAGTCATTCTCACTGCAGGCTGATGTTAGTTAGAGGAAAACCAAGTTTCAGATACCTCCTTTCCCTCTTTCGCCCTACTTAGCAACATCAAACTGTCAGAAATTCTTTTTCTTTCTTGTTTTTCCTTTCTTTCCTGTGGGCCTCGGAGCAGGAAGTGAGGTCGTTTATGAAGCTTGGCTGCCTCGATTGGCAGTCGCCAGCCGGGTGAGCCGCTGGGAGCACTGACTTTGAGAGCGGGCATCTTCCCATCCCGTCTATAGCGGAATGCCAACCGAACAAAGCTGCAATCAGCATTCAGAGACACAGCGTCTCTAAAGGGGCCTGACAGAATTGCATGTAATGTGATTAGAAATACAATGCATTTGTTTTAAAGCACCCATCTGGAGTGCAAAGATGTTGTATAAAAACATTGACCAGACACTTTGGGTTACGCGTCGCACCCTTATAATGGTGACTGCCCTTTTTAGAGGGCCCCCAGGGGTACTCAGAGAATAGATGCAGATGGCAGATTTTACAGTATCTTGTTGCGGATACAGAAATAAAAAAAAAAAAAACACAGACACACACACACACACACAAGCAAACACGCAACAGAATGACTAGCTAATTTAGAATTTTACAAACAAGATAAGTTTTTTTGAGCATTGCTGTCATCACGAGAGGCATTTTTTTCCACCGTACTGTTGGTAATGGGTCGAACAGGGAGCGGAAATGTCAGAGCCTTCCGAGTGGTTATCTCCTCAGCGAACGTTTCGGGAGCCCCGGCCCCGCTGCGCAGCGCAGAGTAATTGAATTTGGCCGTGTACAAAGCGCCTTATTTAGCGTGCGCTCGGTAACAGATGGAAAGGAGATAGAGCTTGCGGTAATTAAAATGTTTGGATGAGCGCCGCTCGCGAGCGTCCTCCGCTGCACCCCGCTGTTTGTTTGTGATCTCCGCGAGACGCGTTGTGAGAGCGTTGCGGGCTCGCGTGTGCGTTCCCACTCAGACGAAATTGAAACTCCTGGATTGTTAACTGCTTTCGTAAAAACAGAAAAATTAGCGACTGTAAAAAAAAATACTTTAAAATATATTCTGCTAAAGTACATCTTCTGCCAGTGCATCAGTGGTTTTGATTTTTTTTTCTATGATCCCTCTAAACAAACAGGATCAGCAAAGTTTGCTGAATACATCTGGATACTGGTGACCTCCTCTTTGATGATACGCCACAGTATAGGCGTACATATAGGGGCATCTTAAGCTATCATCATATGCTATTGGGGAGGCAGAGGTTTTAAAGCCATGGGTAATTTAATCAGGTGGAATCTCAACTGTCCAGAATTTACCATTGCTGTTAGTGTGTTCAGAGCCAGTGCATACCTTTGAAGTATAATTCAACTGCAATTTCATAAATGTATGGGCTCCTCCTCACCTGCACTAAAGTAGGAATTCACATCAAAGAACCATTGTTGTTATTATTATTATTATCATTATTATTATTATTGTTAGTACTAGTAGTAGAAGTAATAGTATTTAATTCAGTACCTAATTTGAAATACTGTTGTGGTCCCATTACCAACTTAAATCAATGGTAATTTAAGTCTCATAGAAATCCCAGAATACATTTCACTATCTCTTTCCCTCTGTGGACTGAGTGGCTTGGCTGTGTGCACTACGGAGACAGGGAAGAGCAATGCTGAAGGGAGCACAGTTTTTTTAAGCTAAAATATTATGAAAAAAATAATTTCCACTGAAAAAAAAACGTAAGCTGCTTATTTGGGCCTGGTCAGCCACCTGGACACTGACCTCAGGTATTCATTTACTTGTAATGCAGTGGGGAGGGGGAAATAGGAAACATGAAGTAATGTTCAGGCATTACAGTGATAATGTGTAAATGAAGGCAAGAGATGTCTGCTCCAGAGGCTGTTTTGCACACAGATGTCGGAGATCCTAACAGTGCATCTATGCTGTGGTATGGTGCCCCTTTGGGGAATTATGTAATGAAGTATTTTACATGTCAGCGAGTGTAAGGTAGTATTAATGCATATTTCTCTGACTCCATGAATATTTATTTAGGATTTGCACAGGCAACAGAGGAGATTTGTGTGAAGTGCCCTTCACTCCAAACCTGAGGGTTGTTGCTTTGAGTCCCTGGTAGGGTGTTGCTGAAGGACTTTGAGGAATGTGTAGCAACCTCTCACTACTGGTTTTGAGTGTATGTAATTTACGTACAGTCTACTGATTAACTGCTTATAGTTCAGGTTTTTAGTACTGTTAGCCAATGAGGTTTGTTGAAATAGCTATTGTCTGCTACCAGTGCAGTTCTGTACTTCTTCACAGTTGTATTGTATTTTTATTCTTCTGTGTGATTTTTTTAAAAATGATCGGCAAATAGCCTTAATGGCTTTTAGTCTTAATGTGTACATTGTAAGAGTTTAGATTTTTCTTTCAAGAAAGACTCCCCAACCTTAAAATTTCATAGGACTCAAAACCCTCACCAAGAACTTATTGATCACTTGCAGTCTAATTCAGGAGACTGGAACTACTGTACTGCACTTCTCTGCAAAACATGTCAGTATTTTATGAGACCTTGCTGTGTCTGAAAGCCAGCAGCAGGAAGACAGGTCATTTAATGTGAAAGCATGAGATTTTATAGACTTTTTAAAAGCCAATCTCCAAGCAACTAATGAGTTCACGGCACACTGATATTACCGCTGCTTTCCGAAGTGACCAAGCTCACGGCCTGCTAATCGCATCTGCGGAAAAACTGGTCATTTGGGGCAACCGGAAACCGTGGAAACCACACATGTAAAAAAGACACGTGTGATGACTTCCTCATCTCTTTCCCTCCAATTTGTCTGAAACAGTGCATTGCTGATGCATCCAATGCCAAATTCCTCCCTCCCTCCCAAAAAAAGAATTCTGTACTGAGTTTCTCTACTCAGTTTAGCTGAAACGGCTTTGTAGCCAGGCTCCACGGAATTTGATGCAGGGAAAAAAAAAACGCTTCAAAGTTGTGGTTAGACACAATCGTGATGTCCATCTCCTAGGGACGCTGCACGCGCTGTGCTAATTTGCGCACTTGTGATGTACTCTGTATTTACGCAGCTTTGCGCACGAATACAGAATTCGTCATCTAACACTGCTATCTCCGATTGGGTCCCCCTCTCCACACCCTGGGAGGGCCTCCACTCGGTTCCCCCATCAAACAGGAGTGTTAAAGGAAGCTCTCTAAACACGCCGGTGCGTCGCTGGTCCCCGTGCTGCGCTTAGCGAGCTGAGCTAGCGCTCCGACCGGGGCTTTGATTCAAAGCCCTGCCTGTTCCCCCGGTTCCATTATCCTGTCATCAATACCCGCGTTTGATCTCCCTTTGTTTTCACCTCGGGAGAAATAAGGAAAAACAATGTGCCTTCTTCCTCCTACACGACGACTGACATTTGAAATATCAATACAGTTGGTCAGAGTACAGGAAAGCATGTGAAGCCTCCTTCAAAGGGACGGAAGCATTATTTTCAGTACACGCTTTTGTAATCTTGTGATCGGCACCATTGCAAATTGTGCATAACTGCCTTTCAGATTTAAGAAGATGTCTTCAGATTTCTGCATAAAAACGAGAGTGTGCTTTAATGTTTATGTAAACATTTTCGGGCCTTAGCATGGGGGGATATGAAGGGTCTCCAGATCTAGTGTTCCCCCAACTTCTCCCACACACTACCCCTCCTGCCCCACCCCAGACACCTTCAATATGTATCTTCTTTTATCTGAGGAGGGCTAAAATTGTTAAATGTGTGATTGGCTTTCAAACATTCCAGTAATAACTTGATACAAAAGGAAACACAGTCATACCTTCCCTTTCCCTTTTGTTAATGGGGACACAAACACTCACTTATAATGAATAGGAATGTTATTGCACATTGCAGCAAGTGATGCCAACGATAAGCTCTGTTTGATATTTATAATAAGCCAGAACAATATCCTAACATTTCCTGTTTTTACTGGTGTTTGTTGCAAAACACAACAGTATCACTTTTGATGCAATTTAACATGCGCTGTAGTGAGAAGGTTTCACTTTGAAAGAGGTAGCAGAGGAGCCACGGTGTATTCATGCTACAGAAAGCAGGGCTTTGTGGGACTCCCCTGTGGTCTGGTGGTCAATGGGAGTCAGTCGGTGTTTTTTTAAGCTTTTCCTCGGGTCCTGTCCTGACGCTCATCTGAAAGCGGGAAGACTGTACGCGGGAATAAAAACACGTTTCTCAAACCTAACTCACTTTAATATTGATCATTACTATATGGTCTGTATGATTATCAGTATTCAGTTTTCAGATAAGTCAGTCTAAGTCTCCCAAACACATTAATATCCAATCTGTAGTTTTTTGGAATCCATCTAAGTTTTATTTATCATACTCATATCTTGTACCTGTGATTGAATTGCATTTTAATGTGAGCACAGAACCCTCTATAGCCTGTGGCATTAGAAGGGTTAATATTTCTTATAATACATAAAGGGTAAATAGAGGTTTGTTTAGTTATTTCGGTGATCTGTGTGTTCATGACGGTAGACGTCATTTGGATGCATCTCAAAAGCAATGTAAATCTTGTTGGCTTTTGCTTTCATCCAAAGCCTTTCATAACTAAATGATTGTATTTGTCCAACTTTAATGCCGAGCCCTTGTTGAGTAATCACCCTGCGTGTTCTATCAAAGGTCTCACACGTTTGTGCCCTTTATCTTTGCTGGTGCTAATTTGTCTCAGCTCACCAGATCCATTATAATAGTATTTAACCTCATGAAACAGATGCTATTCTTTTCTGATGACATGATCAGTGACATAAACGCGCACCAATGATCAATGCCGCGCACACACACACACACACACACACACACACCAGTGACACACACACGCACAGATGATCCATGACACAAACACACACACACACACACACACACACCAGTGACACACACATGCACCGATGATCCACGACACAAATACACAAACACACACACACACACCAGTGACGCACACACGCACCGATGATCCACGACACAAACACACACACACACACACACCAGTGACACACACATGCACCGATGATCCACGACACAAATACACAAACACAAACACACACACACACACACACCAGTGACACACACACGCACCGATGATCCACGACACAAACACACAAACACACACACTCACACACACACACCAGTGACACACACACCGATGATCCACAACACAAACACACAAACACACACACACACACACACACCAGTGACACACACCGATGATCCACGACACAAACACACACACACACACACACACACACATACACCAGTAACACGCTCTCGCACACAAAGACACGCACACCATCTTTCATCTTTCGGGATGGGTGATAGAGTGATGACAGCTTCGCCTCTGATTTCAAAGCAGCTGCCTCACTGTGATATGCAGTCAAAGGTCCTCTGCACCCTGATAGCATCTACTTGTTTTCTAACATCAGCATTAACAGGAACAACGCGTCCCTGTCCGCCACAGATCGAACCCCGTGTTTTAAATTAAGCAACAATTCCATCACACAGCGTAGCTTTCATCAACATGTCTCTCCTGGGTCTCCCGCATTGACCTGGTTCACCTCAGGGCTCTTAATTCCTGCCCTCAGACACAGAGTTTATAGATTTTGTTTTCAGCTATGTTCATAACAACTTTGTTACCGATTCTGTTCCAAAGGTCATGTAGTTAGTTTTTTTTCCCTTTTTTCCCCCTCCAGCACCTTATTGAGGGCACGATGGTGAAACCCAGTTAGACAGAAGGATCAAACTTAAAAAATAAAATAAAATGATTTATTTTAAAATGCAAAGCAAAGCAAAGAAACCTAGCCTTGGACACAAGCTGTGCACAAGAGTCAGTCTAGCAGCACCCACACACCTGTATTTAATGTGCCACTGCTTAGGCAGGTGTGGTCCATTAACCAATGGCTGGCTTTACAACCACGCAGATAATTCCAATGACAAACAGGTACACAATTAACGAATAACAGATTTGGATGCAATTGATGAAATATGAGTTCCTTCACAGAAACCCAGAAAGAATTTGCTTTTTAAGGTGCAGCATCGTGCCTTTCCTGTGCTGATTCCTTGCGGCCGTTTGTTCCCCCAGCGCGTCAGAGCGAGCGAGCGCCCACCAGTTGGACGCGTTCCAGGGGGAGACTTCATATTTGATTGATTGCGAATCGTCGCTAATGGAGATATAATAAAGGTGCTCGAGGCGTCAGCTGTAGCGGCGAGGTAGCCTGACAGCTGATGGGCTTCGGCGGGAGGATGAATTAATTGCTTCTCTCATCTGGAAGAAATGCTCCTCGTATTCACCGCCATCGTCCGTCGGGGCTTCATTCGGCAACCCCCGGCTCTCTCCCGCTCTCTGTTTCCTTAAGAAGTTATGCTGGGAAATGAAATGAATGCCTCAGGAGGGAAGGAGAGACTCTGCTGTGGGTGAAACAGGGGGCTATGAAGCTTCAGCATTAGGCCATCATCTTCCTGTTGCTTTTTTCCTTCCCAGCAACCCTTTGCCTGTTTTGGCAAAACTGAACTGATGCTCAGCTGATATTGTTTCAGCTCTTCTAGAAAAATACACTTCAGATCTCCAAATTTCTCCATTTCTGAGGAGCTCCGGGAGCGAGGTGGCAGGGTTTTAATGAGACAGGAGCAAGTGAGAGGCATGAGAAAGTGTTGCGGGCCGGGTGGTGTAAACACACCCACATGGCCCGCACTCATGTGTCATAAAAAAAGTGACACATCAGTCACCTGGGGATTCACGACGAACAAATTATGCAAATTGAACCGGCGTGTGTGGCACATATTTAGATTATTGTGTGGGTGTGTGTCTTTGTGTTGGTGGGGGGGGACACACGCTTGAAATGCACACTTGTTGGGACTTTCACAAAAACTCTGCCAGGAAATACCTGCATGGCTTTTTGAGTTCCATAAATAAAAGGGTTGAATTGCTTTCCTGTTCGTGGTGAGGCGCTGTTGACAAGCAAGGTTGCACAGCAATTACAATGGCAAACGCGGTCTTCAAAGAGACATGTTTTGACAGCTTGCTCAAGAATATCTGTCTATTGAATGCTTTAACTGACAATTCAGAGATCAACAAACCGACTAATGAATGAGGGAAAAAAAAAAAAACATGAACCTGGAAGCGTGTGGCAGCGCAATTCAAATGTAATTACTGTTTGAATGGTCTGATTGATGCGTGACTTGCATAAAAGGTGATATTTGAAATTATTCAAAAAGGTGAGATACTTTTGGTGACATTTTAACATTTTAGTTTGTATCTCGATGAAGAAATGCCACCCAATCTCTCTGTTAGACTGGTGTTATATATATTTTAATGAGAATTCTAACATGCTGTCAGAGATAAATTGAGATGTGGTTTTGAAATGCAGGTCAGATAGATTCTTATCGGTGGAAACTTTTGGAACCTAAAGTAGGGTGCCAACTAAATCGAGCAGATGCCTCATACACACACACACACACACACATACACACACACACACACACACACACACACACACATGCATCCAAGCACACTGAAACATACACACAGTCATACATATACATATAAACGCATGCAAGTACACACACGCACACGCACACACACTCGCACACGCGCACACACACACACACACACACACACACACACGCATGCATAGACACATTCAAACACACAGATACATGCCCACACAAAAACATGCACATGCACGCATACAGTAAGCAGTATCGTGACTAGTCTGCACTCAGCATAAAGTGGACACAGTTGCTCTAGAATTAAAGGCCTCTCCTAACAACCATTCTCAGCTCAGATCCTGACCTGTATGGCTGGAGACCTGCTAGGGTGCAAATTTTAGCCAATCAGTTTTCATTCTCCTGGCTGCACACAGCCTTTAGCTTTGAGACATTACAAAGGATGCATTGCCAAAAAAATCCTTCCATTTTCAGACCAAGCAAACAGGGCCTGTCCAAAATCAACGGGTCACAACAATAGTGCTGTTCAGCTTGTCTTTCTGGGAGTCACATCCAGCTCTGACATGTTAAAATGTTCAAAGATTTCTCTGCCTCATCGTTAGCACACTATTTCTTGCTTGAGTCAAAAGTCACAGTGTGATGGAAAGAAAGACAGTAATTAATACATGTTTTGACGATTTGGGAACAGACCTGCATCCAGTGCTGCCCCCCAAAGACCCAATCACGACACAATCCCAGTGTTCCCAACCTGCAGACGTCCCTCACCCCCCCACCTCATCGCCCCACAACCTCCTACACTACCCCCCCCCCACCCCCCCCACCCCCCCTCCCCCCACATGGTGTAGAGGGGGTCAGATTCAGCCATCACTGAGGTGAGGAATGGAGGGCAGGCTTTTTGAGTAATGTTAATGGGATCTAAATTATGGTGCATTGATGTGAATTTGCACTGAGAACAGCGTGAATCTTCCACTGAGGCATGCAAAACAAGCTGGAGGCAGATGGATAATTAAATAGGCGCTCATAAGAGTTTCAGGTAAAAAAAGGAGGGATGCACAGCTGCCGAAGTCAAAAACACACAACGGTGAAGGGATTTTATGTTTTTTTCCACATGTTGAAGGTTTCTTTGTTGGACTTAGCAGGCTACGTGTGGTGATGGGAAGAAAGAAAAGAAAACAAGAGAAAAAAGTGTGCAGCAGTGTAGCATAATGGAAGGGAGCAGGGCTCATAACCGTAAGGCTGCTGGTCTGATTTCCTGCACTGCTGCTGGACCCTTGGTCCAGGCACTTAACCTAGAATTGCCTCAGTAAATATCCAGCTGTATAAATGGATAACATTGTCAAAATTGTCACATAAGTGAGTCACTCTGGATAAGAGCATCTGCTAAACACCAAAATTTTAATGTTGTGTAAGGAAGATAGGGGAGTGTCCCCACATCTTGCAACCTTTTCCTCCCAAGGGTGAATAAAAACTAAAAACTTGTGTGCTGCTCCATTTGGTCGCCTGTGACAGTCATTTTTTCTGCTCTGTAACATATACAGGGCATGATGGTGAAACTGTCATCTGAAACCCAAAGTTCCACAATCTCCACCCACCAAACATCACATGGGTTATAATTTATATAAGATGACATTCTTTCAGCACCGCATCTGAGCAGATCCTCATTCCCGAATCCCTCCATCTCGCCTCGTCAGCGACTCTGAGCAGATATTCTATGCTTCTTTTTCCTGTTTAATGATGGAGTTCTTCTCCGTTTGACACGGAGACCCTCGTTCGTCTAGGAACATGGAAGACTCAGGGGTCAGAGGTTAAAGAGTCCTGTGGAGGGACTCAGGTGACTGAGGGCTGAAGATACTGCAGATACTTTAATTCAGATTATGAATATTTCCCTTTCAGGTAAAGTTTACCTGGGAGATACAAGTTCTTTTTTTTTCTGAGGCTAGAAAAAATAATAAAATTCCAGGTAGTTTCATAGCCTATTCTTTTCTTCTGGAGCTGTTGGTTTGTGCTGTTTTCAACAGCGGCAGGTTGTTTTTTGTAATTGGACCGTTTACATTGATAAGCTAGGCAGCCTTGTTACAGCACTTTGAGGACAGATAAAAGATTCTGAGAATAAATACTCACTGCTGACCCACTCCCTTTTTGCAAGTCAAATGCACTTCCTAGCGGATGAAAATGTGTGCCCGTTTCGCTGAATTCACTTGTTATGCAAAACTGGTAATTCCACTGTCAACCATTGGGATTACTGTTAGTCACAAATAGCAAAGATGACGGTTCCAACCAAAGCCGTGCATGTCAAATAAAGGAAAGATAAAAAAATATATATATATATACACCAAATGCCACTGGGGTTGCGCATTTTTTAGTGTCATACTTTGCCACATTCATTATATTACATTATAATAATATAATTACATAAGGATGAAGAGGGTCAGTTGAAGTGTACAGTTAATTAGGTTTTCTTATCTTTATTCAATATAATTTCCAACACACTCCAGATATACTCATTGAGTCCTCTTTGCTGTCTCTCTGACAGTAATCATGAGATCACTCATGCCATTGTTTGCTGTCTGCTATCTTTTGCCATAGCCATATATAGCTATAGCATGTTTACATGCTATAGCTATAGCCATAGCATGTACACACGGTGTTCCACCATGTGCCATCTTATTCTGAAATGTGCTATCCCATTCCATAGTATCCTATCCTGTTCAATAGTACACTATCTTGTTTCATTGTGTGGCATCCTGTTCCATAGTATGCTATCCTCTTGCATAGGATGTCATTCTGTTCCACAGAATGCTATCCTGTTCCATAGAATGCTGTCCTGTTCCATGTTGCATAATTCTGTTCCATTATTTGCAGTCCTCTACCATGGTGCTCGCTACCTGCTTCCTGTTGCTCGCTTCCCGAATGCCTGACGCGGATGCCGACCGGTTAGGACCCAGCCAGGACCCAAACTCAGAGTGTCTAATCTTTGTGCCACTTTTAAATCTGGCCATAACTTTAATTCATTTGAATTACTAGTACTTAGCCTTTCACATCCTGACAAGACTGTATTTCAGGTGTTTACCCTTGTAATTGTTTACAGGCCACCTGGCCCTTATACTGTTTTCTTATCCAAATTTGCTTTCTATCCAACCTGGTTGTCAACACAGAAAAGGTTGTGGTAGTAGGCAATTTCAACATTCATATGGACAATGAACATGATCCATTCAGAACAGCATTTCTGTCCATTATTGACTCCATTGGATTCTCTCAGTTTGTGGAAAAACCTATACATTGCTGCAACCATATGCTGGATCTGGCCCTCACTTATGGCACTGAAATGAACAATGTAGTGACTATGCCACACAATCCCGTACTGTCTGACAATTACCTGGTGACTTTCAACCTTCCTTTAGCTTGTTACATGAACTCAGAGTCCATATTTTCTCTCAGGCGCACCATCTCTTCTGCTATTATTAAAGCCTTTCTTGATGAGTTCCTTGCATCATACAGTCTTTACAATGAAGAATATTTAGACCTATGCTTGTACCCTAGTTCGGCTAAAATTAATCAACTCACTGAAAATATTGAGTCCACACTACGTAATACCTAGATGTTGCACCCCTTAAAAAGAGAAAAGTCCCAGACAAGAAGCTAGCAACTTGGTACAATGACCAGACAAGTGCTATCAAACAAACTACGCGGAAACTTGAAAGAAAATGGCACTCCACGAAATTACAGGTCTTTCTCCTGGCCTGGAAAGAAAGCCTTCTAAGCTACAAGCATGCACTCACAGCTGCCAGATCTGCATAGTTTTCTACCCTAACAGAGAAAAACAAGGACAAGGCCAAGTATTTGTTCAGCTCCATCACCAGACTAGTTAGACCTGCATCACCCAACCCCTGCATTCCAGCAATTCATAGTATCGATGACTACATGACATTTTTTTGACATCAAAATCTTTTAGTTGAGGGACACGGCATGGTGCTGACATTGATCGTAGAGTCTCTGGTGGACTAAGTGGTCATTGCTGGCACCATGTCATGGCCTGGGTACTCTGTGTTCAGTTGATCCGGCTGTGGTCTGGTGTTGACTGCCTTAGGGTCAGCCACATGATCGTGCTGGCCCCTTGCCTCTCGCCCCCTCCTTATCAAACACATGTACCCCTCTCCCCCCCGTTCCCCCCCTTGCCTTTATCCCTTCATGTTTCCATTTCTGCAATTAACATCCACTAATCGCTGTTTTCTATTTGTTTCCTATCCCTGCTCCTGGCTCCTGCCTGGAGCTGTAGCCCAAGTGTCACATTCCAATTTCCAGTCCTGCTACCTCGCTGCCCTGCCTATCAAGCCAACTGCGTGCCAAGAACCGGACATTCTAGGATACATTCTATAATTACTCTATTGTTAATTACTACTGTCTATCAAACTCAAATGTCTTAAAGTACATTGTACAACTTTAAGTATTCTCTGTAATTCTATCTGCCCAGTGCCAGCCAGAAGCAGATG
>NC_050584.1:27272500-27347500 GCF_013368585.1 Megalops cyprinoides | reverse complement strand
CATATCTCTCCTCTGCCTAATTGCACAACCTTCACCTGCCGTGTCCTTTGAAGGCTCCCGCCTGGCGCAGGAGATCAGAGAGTTCCCACAGGCAGAATCATTGCATCCATCACACGGTTGCTATGATAGAAGGATCTGCATTTTCAAGTCAGATATTTTTAAAATATTTATTTAGATGCATGTTTTTGGTATGAAGATTTGAAATTGAGTCCGTTTGATGGCTGTGCTGAGGAGTTGTGCTAAAATCACACTGAATCGAATAAGAAAGCCAGCGTGCTAGTCCATGCCTCTCTGTGACCTCATGTCTGTTGTTCTTCCTTTCCTTTTGGAGACATGTATGATCGTGTGGGTTTTTTTATGGTGGCACATATTAATCCTGCCATCACTCATGCTTACGGTTTGCGCAAACACGGCGGTCACCCCTTTGTGATATCGCTTCAAACACCGCGTAGCTAATCAAGGAAAATAAATTCTGAGCTCGGTGAGACGGCGATAGATGTTGACATGTTTCAGAGTGGAGGTGGGCGTTTAAAAGCCTCAGATGGATGAGATGTTATTCGCCGTGACACACGCAGATCCGCGGGCCCAACTGTGACAGACTTGCCTGGGCCGACTTGTCAATATGGATCCTTTCGGGGTGGAACTCCTTTTGAAGTTCAAAGAGAGGCAAGGGGCAGGCTTGCTGTGCGCTCTCTGGCGCCCCCTTGGCTTCTCCCCTCAGCACCGCAGGCAGATTGAGTCTGACTCAAATGTATGTCTTTAGGGTCAGAGAGGGAGCAGGAGTATTACCAAACAGCATGCACATGGTCCCAGATCCTGCAGTGCTCTGACGCATGTTCGGACTGCCCCCGAAGAATCAAGTTCAACTCATCAAACGCAACCAGACTGATCACTTTAATTGGGCTGCTGACAGTACAGGGTTGAGGGGGAAAAAAAGAGGTTGGCAATCATCAGAGCCTAAAGGCAGTGTGGTGTAGTGGTAAGGTGCAGGGCTCGTAACCAAAAGGTTGCTGGTTCGATTCCCGGAAGGGGCACTGCTGCTGTACCCTTGGGCAAAGTACTTAACCTACAATTGTCTCAGTAAATACCAAGCTGTTTAAATGGATAACATCTAAAAATTGTAACCTATGTCAGTCACTCTAGTTCAGAGTATCTGCTAAATGACGATAATGTAATAAAATGTAATGTACATACTGGACAGACCACTCTGCTCTGTCACATTGGGATGGCCTGTCTGTCTCTCTCCTGCAGGGTCATGCAGTGATATCCCAGCGATATCTACTGTCTCTTCTGGCCTCCATGTGGTCGGCTCTTTCTGTAAAACCTCATGCGCTCTCTGTGCTTTAGGGCTGATTATACTTGATTCCTCCCAATCTCCTCTCTGCGATGCCCTTAGCAGCGGAGCTCTCTGAGCCTGCTCTAAAGGATCTGTTTTGAATGATATCTCACTGATCGATCGAGGCCCTGGAGCATGGACACCAGAGAGGTTGGGTCTGAATCTGGATCATCAGAAGATCTTTTTTTATCACTTGTCATGATGCTTGTGCACTGATACTTCCTATGTATTGACAATTACATTACATTACAGTAACTTAGACCCTCTTATCCAGGGTGAATAATATAGCTTGCATTTTTTTTTTTACATTATCCATTTAGAAAGATGGGTGTTTACTGAGGCAATTTAGAATTATGTACCCACTCCAGGGGAATACCAGCATTGACCCCGTAGGGAGTTTATCTCGCAAACTCTGGTCAATGCTCCTTACCACTATACCACACCGCTTCCACTTCAGTTTTGATCTATCATTTTTATATGCGGATGTGGTCTCAATGTATATTAGTTTTCCTTAAGTATATATACTTTTCCTTACTGTTTTGATGGGGTGACCTGAATGATTTCTTTCAATAAAGCTGTGAAGGACAGTGTAACCGAAATGCATTTGTATCATGGTTTGTTTTGCAAAAAATTAAAACTCATTAAAACATGTTTTGTTAATCACACTTAAATTCCATTTCTTGCGGGGAGTTCTGGTTTCTTCATGTTATTAGAGCCTGAAGGTCTGCACTGAACCCAGGGACTGAGCCCAGCAGTGTTGTGGAACTCCATCAACAACATCCCACAATCCCCTTGGAGCTACTGAAGGTCTGTCATTTATCCATATGCTGTGATGGGGCTAGTGGTCCCAAACAAGGTCCAAGCCACTCCAACAGTGTGAAAACATTGCACAAACAATCAGACAGCTATTCAAATCGCCCAGCAGGTGCCGTCATGCAGTTCTTTTCTTTTTCTTTTGACAACCAAGAGCTACTGCTGATTGCCTGTTGATTGACACTCAGCGTCCGCCAGGTGCAGATCTTGGCATCTGGTTGTGCATCCAGAGTTTCGGCAGGACGGTTGCTTCCTGCCCGGCAAGGCAGCAATGGCGGTGCCACTGCGGAACACAAAAATTTCAGGGGTCCATTCACATTTGAGGCCCTGTCATCGCACAGTGCCATTCTGTTAATGTACTGTAATTTCACTTGTGTTTTAATCTGCGGGGTGGAGAAGGGGAGAAGTGACCAGAGCAGAGAACCATGGGTCATGGTATTGAATCCCGACTCCATAAGCACAACACCAAACCTAAAGTGCTCCACCACAAAGCTTAAGTGTAGCTGGATAATAGTCATAAATGACTATTATGGAGGGTATGTATTATTATACAAATCAAAATAAAAATAAGAAACAGTTTGTCTGATTAAAGGTTTCTGCTGGGCAAATGGTTAATAAGGCACATGATGATTCCTTGTCCTGGTCTCGGTTGTCCAGAGGGAACAGTTGCCTCTGTGGTGTTGAGACCATTTCAACCGTTCCTTGAGCCATAGGCCAAATATAGTAATAACGTTGATTTTAAGTGACATTTTATTCCCATCCAGTAGTCTGACAGCTTTTTTTCCTCTCTCTCTGATGCTGTATCATTCAAAACAACTGTGATCAAGACAGAACGACCTATTCAATTATAGTGTTTTATATGGGTATGAAGCTAGGTTATAATTAAATGATGCACTTGGTCAGTAATATGTTTTGGTGAGAAGCTGAGGAAAGAAATAAATTGATTGCAAAATGTGGCTGTAAGCATCCAACCCCCCCAGCCACCCCCACAAAAAAATAAATGAACATACACACACTGTTAATATAAAAATGCAGTTTACACATGATTGCCACTTTCAATACGGGAGTATAACTAATATGAACAGTTAATCTTTACTCTAATTAAATTGCCGTTTCCAGCATTTTGCTGTGATGGGAGAGTCACTGAGGTAGAAAACAAATGCAATTAGCTGAGATATGCATTTGACTGTGAACTTACCCACTGCCTCTGTGTATCATTTCCAATATGGGGGAAGTTGGGGGAGGTGGGCGGGGGGGCAGAGTAGCCACATGCATGTCACTGAATCTGCTTTATTAGGTACATGCGTACCCCACTGGTGATAAAGGCTGAATGATCCCATGCGACATCGAGAGAGGTTGAGCAACCCCAGGCAGGTAGTGCACAAGGGTCTTACAACGTGACATTGCTGGGATGGGCTGCATTTGTGGTTTGCTTTTTGAGTTGAGACACTGGTCACTCTTCTCAGGTGACTCGCCAAGCCACGTCCTTCTCAGCCTGACGAAGAACAAGCAAACACTGTAAACAAGCAATCGCAAACAAACAAGACAGCGCCTCGGTAACCGGCGAGAAAAAGGGAAAAAAGAGAGAGAGCAAAAGAGAGAGAGAGAGACAACAAAGGCAGCTTTTCTCAGCAACACATCCCATAATTTATTCACCCTGCAGACTGCCGTTCCCAAGGTGACTTACACAGCTTACGCTGAACGAATGGGCCCTTTACACGGCGTATTATTTACAGGGACAATGCAGGGCAAGTACATTAGGAAAGACCAACAAAAGTGTCAGCCCTGCTACACTCTAGAGGAACACCTAGTTTTCTTGAACTCTGCTCCAAGATGGAGCCATATTAAGTCTTACCTCCCGCTGTTTCTGCAAGCAGTATGACATCAGTCTTCGGAGCGCTGGCTGATGGACCTGAGGCCAAATGCAGAGGTATGCTAATGGGATGTGCAAATTCAAATGCTGCACAAATGCAGTGCATATGTTAATGATGCACAAATGCAGTGAAAATGTGGAGCAAATGGAGTGCAAATTCAAATGTGGGGGCAAATGCAGTGCAAATGGTAATGAAGCACAAATACAGTGCAAATGCAAATGTGGAGCAAATGCAGTGCAAACGGTAATGAAGGACAAATTCAAAGGTGTAGAATGATCAGAGAGATATGTTTCCCTGGATCCAGGAATCTACAAAGAAATCTCTAATAATGATACTAAGGAGAAGGCCGGAGGGTGTCCAAAGGGACCCTTTTAAAATGACACCTGCCAGTTATTACAATCCTCTGATGTTATCCTAGCATTCCACAGCCTTAAGACTGTATAAAGTTTTTCTGCTTTTATGCTACTCAAAGATTCTTTGCAGGTCCTACAGCCTCTGGCATAGAATATTTGGAACACAAAATTAAAGACTAAAGTGTCAAAATAAAGGAAAAACTGAGTCAAAAAATGCATTAAATTTTGACAGGAAAATTAATGCCGTTCATACCTTGAAATTGGAAAAAAATATTAGATGTTATGCTTATAAAATGTACTGACTATGTACTAGCTTGCATCTCAGGGTCAGAACAACAACATTTTGATGTAGCAATTCGTACAAAAATTGTATTACCTTTTTCATTTTTCAGGCAATGTTTTGGTACTACAAATGATGAAAGGGGAATTTTATCTTCTGGTAATGTATGTACCTCAATGATAAGCATGATTATTTTATTGTTTTTAATTATTATTAGTAGTATTTTTCATGCTGCCTTTACCTTTGCTGAAGCCATTTGGTAACATTTTGGAATAAGGCAATGTTATTACTGCTTAATGAAGCATTAATAATCACATTATAAATGGTAAAAACCATTGTTTAGAAAAACATGAACCAAAGTGATTAAAGGTATCTGCAAGGAAGAGGAAGGAGTTGCAGGATTAAGAAAATTACACACAAAGTTACAGTAATTTGTGTATTTTCCCTTGCCAGCAGTGCACATTGTCTTGTGTGGAATATTCTCAAACTGGCAACCCTGGATTTCTCCTTAATAATGCATTTACTGAAATGTGTTAATGCTGGCCTAAAAATCAACACTACATGATTCAATCAAGTAAAATGCAGGTGTTTTGCTTTATTAAGCATTTATAATCACATTGTATTACAGTGTTACTAACGTGGTTATACAATACGCTGTGGTCACTACTGACAAACAACACAAATCTGCATTCACAAGCAGCTGCAGATATTTGTGCGATGCAACCGAGCCTCACGATACCGCTGGAAATTAATAAGTAACAGAAATCCGAGTCCCTCTTGCACGCCGGCCTATTTTGAAAAATTAATTAATATTTATGCTTTGTGGCCTTTGACGGCTTTAATTCCTTGAATAAGTTGAGGCCTCTGCGGGATTGTACAGTGTTTCTCCAGATAACCTGCTAATGGGAAACTTGTGTTGCTGACACGGCTCAGCCCCTTTAGAAGATAATGAACAGGCTGCGGCATACTTATCGTACATATTCATTAACAATCACAGTTAAACAGGCCCGGCGCTCCCACAGGGACACTGCTGTAATTTCCCAGTGCTGGCTAATTAAGTACGGCCTATCAATTGTATAGGTTTCTGTCGCATAAACAGGCATCAAATATAATGATAGGAAAGGAGGAGTGTCCTGAGTGGCTCAGTCAGCAAGGAGTTAAATTTGAGGATAGGTTGTCCCCAGTGGTCTGGGTGTGAATCTGGATGTGATTGGCCAACAATGACCAGAAGCTGGCTGTGGTGGTACGAACTGGCTTTGTTCCCCCAGGGACAGGGGTGGGTAGGTGGGTTGGCCAGGGTTTCCTCATCCCACCACCTTCAGGCAAACCCTACAATTTGACAGATGTCTCAGAGTTCCTTGGATGATGTCAGTGGAGTTGTCTGCGCTCAGATGAGAGCCCAATTTACTGCAGCACCCTGCAGTATGAAAGATAGCCATTGGTTGCATGTGAGTGTATTGGAGGATTTCATTCGTTTTGTGTCAGTGCTGCTCGCCTCCAGCCCAGGCACAAGACACAATTAAAGACAACAATTAAACACAACAAACATTTAATTCAGTTTCCATGGACAGTTTTCCTTCAGTTCATACATATATAAACAGATTAAAGATTAAAGACTTCACTTTATTGTCAGATTGTTCTGAAATTTGTCTTGCGTCCCATGACATCAAAAGTTTCACATAGATAACAGACATATATAGCAAAAACATAACATTTAAACACAACACCAACAACAAATATTGCCACATTAAACATCCTAAAGTGGCTGTAGTGCATCACTTGGTCAATTTCATGAAATTTCACCTTCAATACCCCATGCTCAGTCCATCCATGAACCTTACGGCTTACTTATAGCCCAAATGCTGATTTAATGCATATTCTAATATATATTCGAATGTATATATTCCAAATAATTGATACGTTTATAAGAGGAAATTTTCCAGTGCTGGCAATTGAGACTTTAATCATTTCTCCTCTCTGCTTCCTGCAAGCTGGTTTTATTAGCAGAGACGGTGAGATATGGTGCAATGCCTGATCAGAAGTGTGACAGCAATGTTCCTCCCGGCTTTTTTTTAATACAAAAGGGAGCGCTTTTTTCTTCCCCTTGCAAATTTATCAGTCTTAATTAGCATGGTATTAGTCATAGGAGTATAATCCTATTTGGTGAGTTAATTAAAGGAGGGGGGGAGCAGGTCTTTCCCTGTTGGGTCCCGGCCACACTTCTTGCTGATGTTATCGAAGGTGGGGGGATGTGGAGAGCTTGATTGATCTTGTAAATGATACGTCTCAGAGGCAACATGATGGTGTTCTCTCTCTGCAATTCTGTCCCTTTCTCTGTCTGTCTGTCTGTCTCTCTCTCTCTCTCTCTCTCTCTCTCTCTCTCTCTCTCGGCTCGGTATGAGCTCCCAGAGTTATGAGAAACTCATTTGACTTTTCTAAATGGCTACGTTCCAGATTCTTATGGTGACATAAAATCCTTGCTTTTTAAATTTTATTTATTTATTTTTCGCAGTCCCCCAAAGGCTACGAGCTAATTTACAGCTCTCTAAAGCTTATTGATACCCGTACCTGGACTTACGCAAAACATGCGGCAGGAGTTTTAATTAAAAAGGCGCAAGCGTTTCAAACGGGATAAAGGTCTCTTTCCATTTCAAAGGCACTGCGCAGAGGCAAGGTGGCAAATTGCTGCCTGAGTTTATTTACCTGTTTGCTTTCTCTCCTCAGCCGTTTTCAAAGGGCTTTTGCTGGGGCTTGTCTCTAGTTAGTGTGGAAGCCAATTTCTTTAAAAATTTTAATGAGTGCTTTATGTATAAAACATTTCATTTACGCAAAGCTGGGCTAATGTACACTGCTTTCCCATCAGAGGAGGAAGGCCACACAGCTATAGTGATGTCACTAAAACTGATGTATGATCTTTGACATGACAAACACCGGGAGACATTTCAGACCGGAGTATGAAGACTTCCCCAACGTGCAGCAAAGGATACAGTCTATGCCATAAAAATGTCAGATGCAAAGTCGCCCACAGAACCACAAATTGAAACCCAACAGGCAAGATAGTAGCAGTGTGGTTTAGTGCTAAGGAGTGGGGCTCTTAAATAAAAGGTTGCTGGTTTAATTTCCCATTGGGGCATTGCTGTTGTACCCTTGGGAGAGGTAACTTAAACCACAATTGCCCCAGTAACTATCCAACCGTAGGAATGGATAAAACTGTAATCTACGTACGTTGTACTGGGTAAGAGCATTTGCTAAATGGCAGTAATGTAATGTAATAATTGTTACATCAAAGCAAAAAGGATGCGATGTGACCACAGTCTCAAAAAATGATTTCCCATGTTCTATAAATATTGGGAAATGATTCCTTTAAGTGCATCTCGTCCTTTTTGGCTCTGTGTGTCACAGTAAATACAGCAGCTCCAGCATCTGTGTCTGTGCAGTAGTGCATTCAGTTTCATCACTTTTATACAGTGAAAAGAATCTCCATTTCAGTGGAAGAAGCAATTTCAGTGGACAAGAGTCAGACAAGTTGGAAAGCACAGAATATAACACTGTAACGCAATGCAATGTTAGCAAATTTCACACTTGCTCTTGCATAGCACCTTTCAACTTTATTTTTTCCTTAAATCCATCCCAAGGTACCTCCTGTTAGATAATTACATTTATAGTGAATTAATTGCATGCATAATTCATTTGCTGTTTCTTTAATTACTTATGAGTAAATGTTGTCGAGAAGTGAAAAGAAGGGGGAAAAAAATAATGATGGAAAAAAAAAAACTAATCTGAGATTCCAGAATCTCATTAGTTCTGAACATTCCACTCCAGCGAATGCATGGGGTCCATTCCACTGCAACACATTTTAGGATTAGATCATATTAGAAAACCATGACAAATATGCCCTACCATTGGTTTGACATTCCTGTTCATTAACACAATATCACTCCATTGTAGACACAAGCTTTGTTGGTAAAAAAAAAAAAGTCTGCCTTGCCTCGACAATTTTTTTATTTAATAAACTGCGCCATGATTTTTCCCATGAGTAAATGCCCCCCACACTGACACACACACACACACACACACACACACACACACACACACACACACACACACGCACGTACGCACGCACACACGCACGCAAACACACATTTTGGCCAACTTTTTTATAATGCACCACTGAGATGGTGCTTCTACACATAACTCTTATTTCCAAACTAGTGTCAGTCAAGGACACTCTTTGTTGTACTGTCCATTAAAAATATATGAATGGATTTTTTTGGTAAGGGAAACTTTTTTTGCTTTGTCCGTTAAAGTATTCACTTTGAATACATTTGCCTATTGCCAAAAAAAAAAAAATCGTATTTTTTGAAAGTAGCCTCAGACGGAAAATGCATTGAGAATGAACTTTCTGTGAGCATTTTTTTTTGTCCATTCCCTAAAATAATTGCTTCCATGATGGACAGCTGTTTCTTGGTCCTTCTGAGGCATTTTATATTCTGGATAAGTCCCCTCAGGCTGCCTTTTCCCCTGCTCTTTTTTATCTTGTGAAATTCAGTCGCTCCATGAAAGAATAGCTCGGCTAATTCGGCTGTGCGTGCTGCACCATCACTGCCTGGCTCCTCTACTCACCCCTCAAAGGCAGGGGGAAATACTTTATATGTGTGTACTGAATTACTCACTTTCAACTTCAAGTCTTCATTTACTAATTACGGCTTCCGAGACAAATTCACTCCAGAAATAATAATAGAAAATTACGTAGGTTGCTGTTATTTTGCATGTGATTTATTATGTTGTCTGTGTAAATTCTTGAATTCGACAAATGCGTTGCTTCGACCCAGAGCTGAAGTACGTCATTAGAGCTGTGTGCGTCACTCTGGGACTTATTCTCGTTACAGTAGCTGCAGTGAAAAGAGATTCGTCACTCTTGGAGAGATGAAGCCTTGGTGAACACTCGATGGGCCTCTGAGGACTTACCATAACGACCTACACATTGATACACTATACATATGCTTATGCATATATTTATGAATTCTGATAATGGTCATACTGTATGACATCATGACATCAGAAACTGAGGTTGTTTTTGGCTTAATGCTTGAAACAGAAAAATCACAGTAAAGTCCATCCTTCCTTTGTAAAAAAAGGCCTTTGAATACAGTCACACCACTCAACCTCCGACAGCAAACCTGTCATCGAACACTACACAAATATGTTTTCACTGTTGTCTTTACTGATGTGTGAAACAACCACAAAAAATACATTTCATATTAACATTCCTCTCACCCTGGAAAAACTGTTTGACACTGATATTTAGGTTGTGAGAACAGGTTGGTTGTTCTCTGTGTAATGTAAATGAAATTTTGAATCAGTAGTTAATCTAGCTAGCATTTTTAATGTGTGTCTACCTCTGTGAGAGCAGCAATGCTTTGATAAAGGAAATAGTGAGGGGTAGTTAATGCATGGCATACTTTGTTTGTTTACAAACTATGGATAAAAGAACATAAGAAGTTTATTAAAGAGAAAAACATCAATCAATCCATTTGGGTCCACCTGGTTTTGACTGTTTTCTGGAGTGGACTAGCGCTGTAACACTCTAAAAATCTATGCTTCTATTTCAAATCCTTCTAATTCCGTGCATTAGTAACTGTGCAAAAAGTGTGAATAAAAATAAATCCTGGTATCAGTGTGAATTTAACCACCCTATCGCTCCACTGACAGATCTCAGACTACTTTATTAATATCGTTTTCAATCAAAAAAACCCAGTCAAATTCACCCTTGGACAAAGACTAAAGAGATTAAATGTCATAATAGTTTTGATACCTGGAACCAGCCTTGTTGCCCTTCTCTGTGCTTTCTTTGTTAGTTTCTATTCCGCTCTTGTTGGGGTCTTATGTGGTGCACAGAAGAGGTCTCAGGACATTAAATATGGTCTGACAAAGTTATCATGGCATTTGTATGACCTCTGTTTTATTTTTAGTGAAAGGACAGCGGCTCTTTCTTTGAGTAAAGGTAAATTTGTTTATCAGCCTTTTGTGGCACGTTTTCAAAAACAGCTAGCCCAGACAGGTCTCAGACATGGATGACAGAAGGCAACCAAAGGCACTTTCCACCTCCTCTGTAGCGACTTGCAGCACATGTTGACAGCTGTCTGTCTCAGCCAGCCTGAAGAAAGTTCAATTCACATTCATCCCTAAAAGCCACCATCTTGAGTAACTGTGATCCTCCTTTACAAACTGCTCGCCTGGCTTCAAAAGAAGACAAAATAGCTCGACATGCTTAACTCAGAAAAGTTACGTATGTTCTCAGCGCAAAGTTAATTGTGTGCTGAAAGATTCTGACAATCAGAACTGGGAGATCAGAATCAGACTTTATTGGCCAAGCGTGCTTTTACACATGCAATGAATTTGCTTCCAGTTCCAGCGTCTCTCATAGTGCTGTCATACAACGTCAAAGTGACAACAATAAATACCAAACCAAACAGTAGTGATACAACATACAACAACAGTAGTGCAGGACACATACATGGAATAAAGATGGAATGAATGAGGTATATAAAAATAAATAAAATAACAGCTACTGCGCAATAAGTTAACAGCTACTACACAATAAGTTAAAGTGTACATGAGTGCAGGCTGTGGGTCTGTACAACTATTAGTTATATACAACTATTGCACTGTGACACTCGCTGGTTAACCAGTGTGGCCAGCACATGCTTCAAGTAGTATGATTTACTGTGCCTTATTCTCAAAGAGCTGTCAGAGAACACACTCATGAAAAAGGGATCTGCTCGTGCATGGGAGTGACTGTACATGCAGTGTACACACTGAGGAATACAAAATGAAGCATGGATCTTTGTTCCTTTACTGCCGGGTGAGAATAAGCACTCAGAGGGAGTTCTGGCACACGTACACACACACACACACACACACACACACGCAAACACACACACACACACACACACACACACAAATACACACGTATGCAAACACACACACACACACACATACACACAAGCACACACACACAAATTTCCCTGCTATTACTATGACAAATTATTTAATTTGTTTTGGAGATCACTGAACACACTGAGCTGTGTCTGCGAAGGGTGAAACTAAGACTTTCTTTTAACTACAAACCACATTTGAATACAGGCACTCATTGAATTCCACCCCCTGGTCCTCTCCAGCCATCAGCGCAAAGCCATAGCTCTCCTGGCCCGTAGATGGCTTGCAGCCATCCAAACCGTCCAAACTGCAGCATAATGACAAGACAAGATGAGGTAAAAAGGAAAAGTATGGCCTCAAGCATGATGATGACGAGAAGTAAGTGACAGACTGAAGGGAGCCGACAAAGGAGCTGAAATGAGAATATGCTGATGGGAATGGAGCTTGCTTTCATTGGATTAACATACAATCACACAGTGTCATCGGGGGGGGTTGTCAACAGTTGCATATTAAGACTCGTTTCTCATCATCCTCATGCTTGCAGCTGATGCAGACGCAACTGTCTGCTGTTTTTTTTTTGCATTGCTGTTCTTTATTTTAAAATTAATATTTTAAATTATTATTATTTATTCCCTTTACCCAAGGAGCTCATGTCAAGTGACTTATGCAAATTGCATTTCTATGATTCTCGCGGAAATGGAATCATTCAATTTTCCTCTTCACCTTCTTAGTTGCTGTGGCAACCTGGCTTTGGGTAATAGGGATGAGGGTGGTGGGGGTTGGGGGGGGGACAGATACATTTAATCACGCAGAGGGCACTTTTGATGTCACTGTAAGCTGACATCAGACAACTGAGAGAGAAGACGAGAGCAGCCCTTTCAGCTTGTGTGTCTTAATTTTGTTCTTGCTACCCCCACCCCACCCTTCCACAAACAGACACATGCAAATAATGACATTCTTCTCCCTACAGGTAAGATCACGATCTTGGAGATTGTATTTTTGTCTTCTTAATTTGCTTGATCTTATTTTGAGGTAAAATGCATTGGCCAGCATTGGTACAGCAGCTGTGTCTAATTGAGGATTTTGAATTCAAAGTTCAAATTCACAGACTCAGATACATGTATAATGAGACATTAAACAGTGGCAAACTACGTACATATTGGCTGCATAAAGTAATACAGGAATAGACATCAGCATCAGAACAAACATAAACAGAGATATAATTTACAGTAGATCTCAGCAGACAGACAAATGACACAGAAGGTATTACAACACAGACAGATAGATAGATAGATAGATAGATAGATAGATAGATAGATAGATAGATAGATAAAGATAACAAATAATGCGGGAGGTATTACCAAAACAGCATAGCTCAAGTATGCAATTTTAGGTCGGTGAATGGCCTTAGAGAGACTCTGTTTTCTTGAGTATTTAACACAAATTGATATACAAGGAGGCTAGAGGACTTTTAACCAAAGAGATTAAAATGGGGGAGAAGAGGGGGGGGGGGGGGGCACTGATATTGTTTTAGCCACACCCAATTAATTCTCACTTTGTTTCAGTTGAGCCAATTTCATGCTCCTCTGAACTGACAAAGCACTTAAACAGGCACGAATGGCCGCTTAAGCAGCTGTTGAAAAATCTCACCAGGCATCAATCAGGGGAAGAGGGCTCCTATCGCACGCCAGTATGAACTGTAGAGGAAAACAGCAGAGCTCCATATGTTCCAGAATATACTACAGAGGAGGATTCCAGCGTAGATATTCTACATCATCCCCAGATATACACCTCCTGCGTTCCTTCCATCCTCATTCTAGGAGGTTCCGGTTGGTGGCTGGAGACTCCTGTCAGGGCAGCAGAGTCTCTTTCGATTCTCAAGCGTGGACTGAAAATGCACCTCCTCAGGCTGCTCCTCACGGTTCATTAGTCCTGTCTCTGCACCCAAAATCTGCACTTTGTCTCTTCCACTTTATATTTAATGACTAAAGTGTTTTTTTTCTAGTCTACATTCAATTCCATGTAAGCTGAGAATTGCATAGCCCTGTACCTGAATTGTGCTCCTTTCCACTCTGTTTTGTTGCCTATGGTTACCCCTTGTTATTAGCACTTGAAGTTGTTTGTCATAATGGCATTGGTAGGTTGCCTTGTCTGCCAAATAATGTGATGTAAATGTAAATAAATAAATGTAACCTAATCTAAATTTACATTTATTTAATAATGTAAATGAATGTAATTGAAATTCTGGTGCTAGCTTTAGACATTCTGTTTTAGTCCATGAGCCTTCTAGAAGGTTCATAACAAGCCATTGAATAAGAACACTCACAGCTTCATCAATGGAGGAGACTGAATTTATAATGTGTCAATCTTGTCAATATATAAAATGTCTGTAATAGTGTCATTTTGCAATGACATTATGCATGAGGTGCCTAACTATTGTGAGAAATGGAAGGGTTTTCTCTGGCGAAGCGATCTCATTCTGGGGCTTCATATCCCAAGTGGTATTTATCTGTTGTAACCCGTTGAAGAATATTGCTGTTATATGAAACAGCACACAGCATGGAGCTGTTCAAAGTGTCCCATCTACAAGCACAGTGCACCTCCTGATTGGCTGACAGGATGAGACCCGCACTGTGAGAGTGCATTAAAGAATGAGTGAAGGAGATGAGGCAAACACCATCAGTCACTTCGGACAGAGGCTTCTGCCATGCTATGGTGCCGTGTGTGAACCATGTCCTGAGGCGTTTTTTTTTTTTGCACAGCCGTGTGTAACAGTGACTGCCACCATCATAACCTTCCATAAACGGTAATTGAAGAGAACAGAGGGAGAGGATTATGATGTCACAATGCATCGGCTCTACCCTACATCTCCTGAATTTGCACGGCCAGTGCTGCAGCAATGTATGTGTGGACCTCCCGACGCACTCATCCGCGATGACAGAGGGTATTCGTCATGCGAAGAGCCACACAGCACACTGCAGGAGAGCTAGCAAACTGTTAACCTATAGGAACCTGGGTAAACCTGTGAAAAACTTTAAAGACCCTAATTCACGTTAGCCCATCCTACCGCATTGATGCAGTGTATTTCCCACAAGTGCAGACTCCAGGTTACAGTGGGCTAATAATGTATCCCAGACTCAACACAGCGTTGACCAGGCAACAGGGCTTGCCCTGTGCTTGGATCAAGTACCTTTACTGGCTGAGCCAATTGGGAGCGCTGGGATGAGATATTTCAAAACTATTTTGAGTTCATCAGCTGGTCTCATATTCACCTACAACATGGACAGTCCCCATATGGCGCTGTCAATGGGGGCATATGAGATTTCAGATAACCATGTAATGTCGCAGATAATACAGATACCGCTTATCCTTTCCTTCCACCGTTGCTGTGGCAACGTTGTCGATGTCCCTGCGATGCTCCCGGTGTTTACCTCTAGTCTTCATGACCAATTATTTCGCTCACCTGGATGTGACAGAGTTTATTTTCAGAGACATGCGTCATCGGTTCTGCTCAATTAATAGCGTATTGGTTGGGGGTGGGGGGGTTTGATGGGGGGGGGGGGGTTGTAAAAAAATTGGGAGGGTGGGGTGGGGGGATTAATTACCACCTGAAATGCTTTATAATTCACTGGTGAAGACAGTAAACTGGCAGCCTGTAACAGTCCTGACAAGAGGAACGAGTTTTCAGAGGTGGAGGGGGAGGAGTTAGGTGTGCGCGCATGTGTGTGTGCGTGTGTGTGTGTGTGTGTGTGTGTGTGTGTGTGTGTGTATGTGTATGTGTGCGTTGGCGAGCGATCAAAAAGCGGGAGAAACATCGGCCTGTCCGTGTTCGCTCCTGTTTACCGCTTTTGACGGAACATCAAACCAACAGCGGCTTCGGCATCAGCAGCGGCGTCGGCGAGTGCTGAGATGTGAGGGGAAGCATATGCTCGCCGCACGCTAACTGAACATGAAACACCTGTAATTGGATCTCCTCTGCAAATGGGCTGCCGGGGAGAACCTCTCCCGTCACAGCGGACGAGGTGGAAAAGCCGCAAATGAAGTGGAGATGATAAATATCAGGGACCCTCCACACTTTTTTTTTCTTTTAAACACTGATAAACTGTCCCTTTAGCAAACTTGTTTTGTGTTTCTTCCACAACAAAGAAAGAGCAAGTCGTGGGCTTATATTGTGATAATTGATAAACCACCATTAGTAATGATTATTGTTATTGGTATTCCTGATAAACTGTCCCTATAGCAAACTGAGAAGAGAATAACCTACTGAAATACACATTTATACATGTTTTTTTCCTGACATTTCAAAAGTGTAACACCAATGAAGAAAAAGCAAGTTGTGGGTTTATGTTATGATAATTGGTAAGCCACCATTAGTACTGATTGAGTACTTGTTACCATTATTATCTCAAATGATAAGAGATGCCTGCACCAGCTTTCGCTTCCTGTAAGGTGTGATCAGCGTAAATCACATTTAAGCCCAGTGCTGACCCAGAAACAGAGAGTCAATGGCAAGATCAGGGTGGCATTCTCCTGTAAGGTGTGCGATCATGTATGATCACCACAGTGTCATAGCAAGGATGAATTACCCTTTCCAGCTGTTCTCTGCTCCCCATTTCTATGACATCTTTTTTTTTTTTTTTTGTAATGAGATATTTTTGCAATGGCAGTCTTGTTTTATTGAAGGACAAATTTAAGTCACAAGTGCATATAGCACAAATCTGATGATGATGATGATGATGATTGTTATTAATACTATTATTATTGTTATTAATACTACTACTACTACTACTAATAATAATAAACCCATCAATGTAATGTAATAGCTATGAGCATGATGTCAGTAGAGACAAACACACACACACACACACATACACACACACACACAGATTGAAACAGGAAAAAAAGCTGACTTGCAGAATTACCGGAGTGTATCCTCCTGGCAGGGTAGTGATGTTCCTGAGGGCCGGTGCCAGATCTGACACAATGGTGACTTCATTATCTGTCGTGTGCTGGATGGGGGCGTCGTAGCGGTGGAGCCCACAGCAGCCCTAACACAGCAACACGGGGGGCTGTGTCTAGCTTTTACCCCCGTCTGAGACCGAGACAAGTGTGTGTGTGTGGTTGTGTGTGTGTGTGTGTGTGTACCCAGTCAACAGATGTTCCTCCTGGAAAGCCACAGAAACACCGTGGAAAATTGTCAAATAGTCTAGTGTACTTTCTTTGCTATGTTTTGTCAAATGATGGAAAGGTGCCCAAACTGAACCATAGCAAGAAGAATTTCATTAGGACCAACAACAACTTTTCTTTCTTTACAGTGAGAAAAATACATTGATATACATTACTAATATCAATTTCAGTGGTTGATCTGCTGATGAGGCCAAGAAAGTGGTTATCCTTGTGGCGTTAAGCTCTGCAACAGGCCCAATACTCTAAGCTGTTGGTGACAGGTTTGCACTGCCAAGAAATATCTGCAAGTGTGTGCCTGTGCAAACACAACATATGTTGCAAAAGTAGAGCGTCCCAGAAAGTATATTCCCTGTATAATTCCACCTTCAAAGCAGTCTAATTTCACAGCAATTTGACTATTTCAGAAATAAAAAAAACAAAAGAAACCTTGAAAATCGCTCATTTATCATTTTAACATCATTGAAATGTCATTGAAGAAAAAATAAAACGCGTAAATCCGATCTGAGTAGTGTCCCTGAATCCGTCCATTTCCAGAGCATTCATTTCTCCACAGCGACGGAGGGGCGACGGGTGATTCATTACCCGGCTGATGGTGCGAGGTCGGTCGGCACTGTGCGTGCAAGGGTGTGTTATTCCAGCAAACACATTCTCGAGGAACTGCTGTGACCTTCTCACATGTGACCAAATAAGTGACAGGATGCAATGCAATTCTGAGAATCTCAAGCCTGGATCATAGTGGTGTGGAGCAGGGCTCATGACCAAAAGGTTGCTGGTTTGATTCCCTGCTGGAACACTGCCGTTGTACCCTTGGGCAAAGGACTTAACCCACAATTGCCTCAATAAATGTTCAGCTGTATAAATGGTTAAAATTGTAACATAATGTATGTACAGTACCAGTATCTTATATTTTAGATTCTTCAAAGCAGCCAAAAATATTTTTATTAATTTTTTGGAAAGAAATTCATACATAGGCATCTACTTCACTATTTATATTTGTGTAAGAAACAAATGTCAAGCTTTTAAGCATAAGACTCTAGATCAAAATGTCTTTGAATGCATGTTTCCCATTATCTTAATCAGGTGCGTCCAAACTTTTGACAAATTTCGGATACTGTAAGTCACTCTTGATCATCTGTTAAATGACAATAATGTAATGTAACATTGGTTAGGTTCTTGGTTCTCTGGACTCCTCCCCAGCAGTTTATTCATTAGTTAATTAGGCACTAACAGTGAAGTGGCCTATCATTACACAGATACCACAGGTTGAAGTGTGATCGCGTCATACACCATGGAAATTGACCTGGCTGAGGACAGGTTTGGCAGCAAGGAAGGAGCGCTGTATTGTATAATACAGGTATGACTGTGCAGGTAAAAGAGGCGGGCTGTGACCTCTTTTACCTGCACAGGTGGTCTCTTAAAATGCCACCAGGTTGCCATGCCAAGCGGTTTTCAACAGCCATGTTGAGGAAATGGTGTTAACCACCCTTTTTAATACATCATAAGTAATACATACTTAATACACCACACATACTCACAGCTCATTCCATACACTGTAATTTTAGATAATGCCACTTTTATGGACAATTGCTGTGGCTCTACGGTCACTTTAGCATGATGCAAGTAAGTTGCTCTTAAGGATAATTGCTAGGCTCTGTGTTTTTATGATCGTACCATTTTGTTTTAGTACTGAGCTGTATTTCAGTTTGGTGCCTGTTTACTGTAATTCTGCCAGCTCCGGACGGCAGCATTATTGAAGTTAATGTACTTAATGCCATAACAGTTTTGAAAATTGCCTTGGATTAGACTGTCTGTCTAATAAATCACCCCATCACTTTAATGTCGGCTGATTTTTGAGGCCGGGAGATGGGGCCCCAGCCAGTTCACAGGTTGGCCAATCCATGCAAGGGAGGAGCCAGTGGCATCAGTTGTATCAGTTGTATATATATATATATATATATATATATATATATATATATATATATATATATAACAGTATATATATATATATATATATATATATATATATATATATATATATATATATATAAAGTGTATATGTTAGCAGTGTGTGACAATGTGGACTCAAAAAAGCCTAAGCGCTCATTTCTATCAGCAAGACTTTGCTGAATCCACAAAGCTGGGAATTTCTGCTCGCAAAAGAAAATTCAGAATCTGTGAGATTCCTCGGAGGTGACAGTGGATGTTCTATTGATCGATATTGTGTGGAGTTAAAGTTTCATGAAACTCCAGCTAGTCAGGGTAGAAGGAGAATATTTGGTTGCGTTTTTAGGTATCCATTACGGACCAGTATGGATTTTCTTACAACAACACAGTTATGATTTATGCATAGAATAAATTATGCCATAGATCCATCAGTATATATAATCTATAAACATAGACTGTAGTCATAGACTGTACTTGCATTATATCATAAAGTTAATAATGTTAAAGGAATGACATTTAATAAATCTCATAATGGATACCAATGCTGAGTACCTTTATAATTATTAACCTTTCATAGAAAGGGGTTAAGGAGATAACTAATTCATGTCAAAATGATCGTGTAGAGTTTTGTAAAGTGTAGATCTAAAGGCATAATGATAATACTATCTGACATTAATCAGCTGACAGAGATCTTTGACAAGAAATGCCATTCATGACAGAGGTGGACTATTCACTGTATCCCGGTCTTTTCTCTGGTTTGTCAAGTAACAGTAACAGCGAGTGTAATTTTTCAAATCTTCCCCTCCCTCCCATAATTTCTTCAGATTAATTCCAAACTGCCACAGTGTTCCGCATACAAGAGAATTAAACCATAATGGAATCTAATTGTTCCGAAAACAAAAATTGCAGAGGGCAAAAAAAGAAAGAGAGAAAAAAAAGAAAAAATGAATACCATAATCATCGCAAAATCGTCACGGCTAAACCAGGCCACGGTAATGAGTTTATATAATCAGCAATTATAGTTAATGTGCTCCGTCGAATGCACTCTCTTCATCTCTTTCCTGCAGTACTTCTCTGAAACTTGTTTAGATGATTAAGATGGATTTTCCCCTCTGTCCAGAGAGTCCCTCGTTCATTATGGAGGCAGGAATCTGAGAGATGGTGGGATTTTAGTCATACCAGGCACAGAAAAGGATTAAACGGAGGAACGAGGGAGGAGATTCGGGGAGGGGACAGACCGGGGTCAGCTCCTCTCTCTGATACCTGGCCAACTACAAACAGCATGCAAAGTCAACAGAGCAGACAAAGCTCACCGCACAAGGACACCCTTCACCTCGCTAAGCACACAGTCCTTCAGCTGTTTCTGTTCGGAACCAGCTCATATGTATTCATAGATTTTTTTATCGTCATTATTTTTTAATTGGCCTAGTTCTAAACAGATTGGTCCCCTGCATTTAATTATCCCAAGGACTGCCTCTTCTGTCAGTAATTGTATTTTTTTCCTTTGTCCAAATCTAGGCCAGCCAATTTCCATTGTGTTTTAAAACACATTACTTTTCCCGCTCGAGCCTGTGTCTCCACTTGAGTAGATAAAGTGCCTTTGGCTCGCACTGAGATGCTGAGGTTGGAACCCGTTACAGTCTGGTCACATTTCCCGTGGCCATTACTCCTCCGCACAGCGCTGACTCTCACAGCCAAGGAAACATTGTTTTGTTAGTGAATCCTGCGAATAAATCCTCCCAAATAAACTGTTTCACATCCCTGTGTGCCAGGATTCTTGGCGGGGTTAACTTTTGGCGGAAAGGTGGAGAAAGGACATTGATGATGGCTGCCTGAAATGCGTGATACTTAAATCACAGTTAGAGTCAAACATCCTGCAGGCTTTCTTTTTTCTAACTCCTCCTTCATCATGCACATCTCTGAGACCCTCAGCTATGCTAAGCCCCTTTCTGAATCCAGTCTATTTTTGGGTCTGAGACAGTGATGTTCTCTTCACCACCAGGGGGCAGCACAGACAGAAAGGGTGATTCTGATGTCACATGGTGGTCCCTGACTGCGGTAACCCTTTTGCCCGTGACTTATTTAATGCTAGGTAGAGCACGTGTTACACTTTACATGGTCTGTTATATTTTCACTAGCTTTATTAAGCTTCTTATATTTTTCACTGCCACGTTTGCTGTACTTTGTAACGTTAAATCACTGTTTCCTCCTAGCTAACGTTAGCTAGAATTTTTCCCATCTAGTGTGCTAATCACTTTGGTGTGACGATACGCACAAAAGGGTTAAAATGGACCCTGTCTTCACTGCTGTTTTGCCTTTAATTGGTGCTCTAAGATCAGCTTGGCTGCTACTCAATCCATACCTCAACCGCTTAGTTTGAAATTTGACTCTGATCCAGAATCAGTTGCTTAGGGTGAAAAAAGGACTTACTGTATGATGCATGAGCCTAGTGCCCCTGAATGCACTGTGTATGCGCACCAAAACTCTACAAACCACTCCTATTGTGCGGGTTGGCAGGCAGGTTATATATAACATCAGGAACATTTAAAAGTGCACTGGGAGCAGCCAGAACGAGACCTTCTGTCATGTTCCGTTCTCACACCTGTCTCTCCCTTTGAAGTACAAGTCTCCTTCAGGACAGGAACGGGCCTGTCCTCCATTTTAACTTTCCGCTGAACAAAGGAGTCGGAGACACAAACAGGCACTAATGCACTGTGACCCCTGCTCCCGCAGATTATCCCTCAGACAGGAAACACTCACTGTTTGCAGAGCTGCAACTTTTGAATATTTGCATGCGACAGCATTTCCCAGCATTTCCCAGTTCCACCCTCTGTCTCTGGGTCACCAATCCACTCTCTCTCACATGTACTTTATTTATTACATTAGTTCACAACATTATGTCATGAATATGACCCATCACATTTCCTTTCCACTGGAAATGTGTTGTTTATTGTTTTTTTTTTTTTCAGGACAAAATCCCTTATATTGTTATGAGTTCTTAGTATTGATACAGCGCAGTATTTGAAGATTTTCACAACTATATATATATTATATATACAGTATATACAGTATATGATGCAATACTGTATTTAATCAATTGTTAATTGTGCAGAATCATATGCTCCATGTTGCCCAAAAGATAAAGTATGCACATAGGTATGCAGAAAAAAGTCAGTAACCAGCAAAAAGGTATAAAACCTACCCTGGGTCAGTATAGTAATGAGTAGTAATGAGTGACTTCAAGGCTAAATTATTTTTCTTCCCCATTCCTCTGAAAAGTGTGACAGGCAAATTTCCTAAACAGTAAAGGATTTTGAAGTCATTCCACTGGGGACTTGATAAATAAGGTTTGAAAATGTCAGCCTTTATTATGTTTTGGACAGATATTATTCATAACTGTGAGTTTTCATAAAAAAGGAATGCATTATATTGCAAATACAGTACATTTTCTTTTTAGACTTTTGTCCACCGTTATGCAATCCTTTTTGGAATTGCCAGTCACATATAATGCTCACTGCAAACACCTCTACATTCACACAGGTGACCTGAAGGGAGGTAAATGCAATACACCTGCTTGCAACCAATGACTATTTTTCACATTGTAAGTCCCACAGTGCACTGAAGTGAAATAAGTACTGATTGGAGGAGAGGTACAGCATCACTGATGTCATCTGAGGGCCTCCTAGGTGCCTGATGAATCACAGGGTGCCTGAGAGTAGAAAGAGGAGGAAACCCTGCACTCATAGCCACTTCTACTCCAGAGGAATGATACCGAATGATACCGAATTGTTCTGCCACTGTGGGCAGTCAGGTATTGCCGACTGATGACACGGTCGGCATCGTCCATGCTCCAGTTTTTGCTATTCTTAAACATAGTGATTACGTGGGAGACGGTCCAATGGTCTTCACATTACCCACTGTTTTCTACTCTTACCTGTGTTATTTTACTGTCACCAGCCCTGTCAACCTGCAGGCTGCTATAATATCCAGGTTGTGGCGGGAGACACGATCCCCAAACAAAGACTGTATAAATGAACAAACGACTCCCACACAATGCAGATGACTCTATTATCTTTCATAAGGCAACAGCAATTGGAGGAAGGGAGAGGAAGGAAAAATGAGATGACATCCTTGTGTCAACTGATGTCTGGTTTTCATATTCGCCTATTGTTATGTGACATTTTCATTGCATTATTGTCATTTAGCATTTATGCTGAGTGACTGACATAGGTCACAGCTTTTGCAGGTTATGTACTTATAGAGATGGGTATTTACTGAGGCAATTCTGGTACCTTGCCCAAGGGTACAGCAGCAGTGCCCAAGCGGAGAATAGAACCAGCAGCCTTTTGGGAGTATAAGCCCTGCTCCCTACCGCCAAGTTACACTGCCGCTCCCCCTAACAGCGGTTGTCGACAGAAGAGAGGAAGAGAGAAATGAGACAACATCAAGAGGCATCTAATTTTTCATATACATTTACTATTAATGCCAACAAGCTCCCTCCAGTGGTGCTCAAAGTACCTCAGCAACAACAAAAATGAGGCCCCCCCCCCCCCCCCCACCCGACCCCTCTCAGTCACACAAACCCCTGTCCTCAGGTGACAGAGCCGAAGGGATGGGAAGATTAAGGGCTTCACCTCAGGTGAAACATGATCAGTTAACGACTCGTCCTCAGGTGGCTGTGAGGTGTTTTTTGTGAGCCGGGATCTCGGTCGATCTATGCATTTAACGGTCTCTCATCCCTCGATGTGAGGGCAATGTCGGAGGGGTTCTTATGGCATTACTGAGGGCTTTGCACGAGAGGGGGGGTAGCTGCGGCCTACCAGACTCTGCACGGGTTCCTGAAGTGAGGATGGCTCTGATTGCTTCAGTCTAACAGTCTCAAGTGTGTTAGTGGTTACCAAAGGCATATCATATCATATCATATCATATTTGTATCTGGCCTCTTATTCTGGCAAAGCGTCATCATGGCCATTTGGTAATTGCTGATGTGGTATATATATGTGTGTGTGTGTGTGTGTGCGTGTGGGTGTGTGTAGACGGTAGAGCCTTTTCCTATCAAGCCCCTCTCCTGTGGAACAGCTTACCCTCCGAGATTCAGGGAACAGACTCTCTCTCCACCTTTAAGTCTAGGCTCAAAACATATCTATATAGTAAATCCTTCAGTTGAGGGACATGGCCTGGTGCTGTCGTGGATCATAGAGTCTCTGGTGTACTAAGTGGTCATTGCTTTCATGGACTCTGTGCCGTGATCTGGTGTTGACTGTCTTAGGGTTGCCCTCATGACTATGCCAGGTCCCTTGCCTCCCGTCCCCTAGGTATGCTGCCATAATGTTAGCCTGCCTGGGTTTTTTCCTTGTTGCACACTGGCACCTTTTTCACTGCCCCTCCTCTCCTGCCTCTCTGTTCTACATCCTTGCCATTCTTATCATCCACTAATCACTGTTTTCTGTTTGCTTCCTATCCCTGCTCCGGGCTCCTGTCTGGAGCTGTAGCCCAAGCGTCTCATCCTGTTTTCCAGTCCTGCTACCTCGCTGCCCTGCCCATATAAGCCAACTGCGTTCCAAGAACCGGACATCCTAGGAGACATTCTTATAATCACTCTGACGTTAACTACTATTGTCTATTATCGTAAATGTCTTAAAGTACATTGCATAACTTGTCTTTAACTCTATCTGCCCAGTGCCGGCCAGAAGCAGATGGGCCCCCCCTCTGAGCTCAGCTCTGCTCAAGGTTTTTTCCTGATAGGGAGTTTTTTCCTTGCACTGTTGCCTTAGGCTTGCTTTCAGGGGTCTCAGGCCTGGGAACAATGTAAAGGCTGCTTTTGTGACAACTTGTGTTGTAAAAAGCATTATACAAATAAAATGAATTGAAAATTGAATTGAATTGTGTGTGTGTGTGTGTGTGTGTGTGTGTGTGGGTGGGTGTGTATGTGTGTGTGTGTGTGTGCGTGTGTGTGTGTGCATGCGTGTGTGTGTGTGCATGCGTGTGTGTGTGTGTGTGTGTGTGTGTGTGTGTGTGTGTGTGTGTGTGCGTGTGTGTACGTGTGCCAGAACTCCCTCTGAGTGCTTATTCTCACCAGGCAGTCAAGGAACAAAGATCCATGCTTCATTTTGTATTCCTCAGTGTGTACACTGCATGTACAGTCACTCCCATACATGCAGATCCCTTTTTCATGAGTGTGTGTGTGGGTGAGTGTATTGGCGGGTGGATGCGGGAAGCTGAGGGTGGGAAGCAGGGGGTGGCTAAGAATTACATTACACTTGTCAAAATCTGGCAGCTGTATATCTATCTCTTTCCATATCCAGCAGGCCACTAAACCAAACATATTTGTCTGTGTCCTTTATTACTTCCACCTTGTACTTGGGGCCACTGTAGTAAATGTGCACCAGTGGCTTCTGCAATGGAATGCCGTTCAGTCACACTTCCCGTTACCGTGGGAACGCATTCTGAAGGATGCTCCTCCTGTGCTTTGCTCCTGCTGCCAGGCCTCCCAGCCACTCTCCCAGAGGCTCCGAGGCCTGCAGGACCCGGGACAGCGACAGCCTCCCGGGCACAAACACAGCTGAGGCAGCTCCCCTCTCCCGCCCCCAATGACTCCACAATGGCAACTATCCTGTGTAATTACATGAGGGATTAGGGCTCGTTCTGAGGTTTGGGTTAGGGGTAATGTTGAGGTAGGGCCAGGATCATTCAAATGTGCATGTGTAGTTACGTAACAGGTTTCAGAGGATTTAAGCTGTGGTTTTCTGGAGGCTCTTTTATTCATGGAATTTATTCAGCTATCCAGTGATCTGTCTGTTATACTATACTATACTACCTTCGTTTGGAACTTCAAGATGCATTTGATCTGTACAGTGTGATTTTCAATGCCTGACAGTCATGCTCACTACTCCTGCTTGCTGCCATAATTGTCAAATTATTTGTGCTATCTTTGCTCATTTATTTCTTACATTTTGAAAACCATATCTGTTTGACTATTTGTGCTTGTATACTTTGACTTGTAATTCATCAAAATAATCAGACAAGCTCCATTTGTAATGGCCAACAAAAATGTGCACCATGTCAGTGACCTGTGATGTAACATGTGAAAACATGTGAAGGAATCACTCCACAGTTACAAAATGATTTGATACTGTGCATAGGGTCTGATGAATGGGAACTGCAACCAGTGTGGTTTTGATCCAAAATCGGCCCCTTTTCCTCTTTAATGGAAAAATTTGATGAATAAATCTCATATAGAGCTCATCCACAACCTTGAAGAGTCCTCTAATGTCAAACCGTAAAGAGCTTTTCAAAAAAACTCCTATAAAAACCCTGTAAAAAATTTCATTTTCAATCGACTCATAAGGTCATAGAGTCCAATGTGAGGGATTACGCAGTTCTGTAGAACAAGATGTTGTACAACGTTTTACAAAATCCTCAATGACAATCTTTACAACAAAAAAAACTATAAAATCACTTAAAGCCTCTTCAAAGTCCTACTGAAAAGTCTTTCTCAAACCCCAGTGGGATGGCATTGTTTTTACCACGACGCATCCAAGAAGGACTACAGCAAAACTCTGGTAGATCATTTGTTCCAGGGCGTCACCTGAAGCCAGAACTGTGACCACAAACGCAGTCATCAGACTGGTGAGACACAAAAAGAGGAGGAGAGACCCCTGAGATGAAATTAAAAAATGCTTCACTTTGTTGGTTTTTAAAACGTGATTCCTTATCTGTGTCCCTCCATCTGGGCTGCGCAGGCACCGCAGAGAGCGTGTTGTGATTAAGAGCGCTGCCCGCCCATGTGGCTAACAGCTGAGACCATACGGTGTGCCTCTAACCAGCCTTCTCTCAGAGACCTCTCACTCTCTCTCTCCTACCATCCCTCTGTCTCACTGTCTCTCTCTCTCTCCCTCTCACATTCTGTTTCTCCCGCTATCCTTCTCACCCACCTTCCCTCTCTCTTTTTCTTTTTCTTTCCCTCCCTCTCTCATTCTTTCCCCAACATCTCTCTCTCTCTCTCCTCTCACACATGCAAATGCTTTATTGCTACCCAATCATTCTTATAATCATGTTGTAATGTGTAAACAGATCAGTGATGAATGCCAGAGAAAAGAAAATTTCAAACGAGCAAACGGACAAAAATATATGTATCCAATAATAACACTATGAATCGTAACTCTCAATCTCTATCCCTCTCACTCGTTTTCTTTCTTGCTCTCTCTTTTTTGATTATTGTTTATCAGGATCTTCATCAGCTGTTGCAAATACAGCAGCTATTCTTCCTGGGCTTCCTGGGATCTTTCTCCATGTTTCTCTTTTTGTTGTTTCTCTCCTTCTCCCTCTCTTTATATCCTGTTCTCATTCATTCACAGATTCTCCATCTCCCTCTTTTCCCTCTTTTTCTTGACTTGCATCCCTCTCTCCCTCCATCCCTGCCCTTCTCACTGTATCACTCACTTCTTTTTTTACAGTGACTCTCTCTCTCCTCTCTCTCCATGGCTGGAAGATACCTTTTCCTGCCTCTAGCTGGAGATTCAGATTTCTAACACAGTGAGATTCACCATCTCTAAACTCAGAGCACCTACTTATCCCAAAACTGAGGTGAATTAGCACAGGAAGCATGCCTGAAAGGTGTGTTTAATATGCATATTCTGTGTGAAAATATTTTAATTAGCCAACTGAGGGTGATAAAGACTATTTACTGCATCCCTTTACTTACTGTGTGAATGTGTGTGTGTGTCTGTGTGTGTGTGTGTGTGTACATTTAAGAGTCAAAAAAGTGGCAGTATGCTTTTACCTGAAATTCTGCCTCTATCACTGTTACTTAATGGACATTTTTTGACAAGTTGTAGCCCTGAAGTTATTATATTTTCAATGTCCATAACACTGAACAACAGACATCCCACAAGAACAGGGCATAGATCAAGGGAACACACATGAATAATTAAAGGCACACTGCCTTCCACAGTGAGTGAAAATCATCCCTTAACTAACAGAAAAAGCACTTGAACACTGCCTCTTAGATACAGGCTCAATGTGTCTTGAGAAAGAAAGCCAGCCTTCACTCAAAGACACTCCATCACTCCCTACACTCTTCACTTCTGATGATGTCACAAACTGATCACCCTGGGCGGTGAGGTACAAAGAGGAGAGAAAGCAAAGAAAGGAGTCAGCTCTGAAATTCGTTTAAACTGCAGCCACCTGCACCTCTCTACTTGGTGATTCACTTTTGAACAGGGCATCACAACAAGCATCTACTTCAGGATATGTACACAACAAATACCGGAATAAACTACATGATTTACAAACTGCTAATTATAGGGATGTGAATAAACTGAAAGTGATCCTTGTGTTCTCCAGGTTAAATTTCATTATTTGTAAAGAATCTTAACTCTGTGGAAGGCCGTTAAAATTAAAATATTACATTATTATTATGTATTAAGTAGGAAAAGTGTATCATACATATCATTGTGTGTTTGTATAAAGAAATGGTTTCTTCCTGCTTGTAATTAGGGAACATTCTTCTCAAACAGCTTAGCAGCTGAACATTAGTCATTTCTACATTCTCCGGGATCAGCTTTTCTCCGAGGCCGCGGCTGTTGGTGAAGGGGGGACCTCGCAGCAAACTCTCACAGCAAAGGTCAAAAGCGCACCTAACGCAGCACAACTGATTTATCCGGCTAAATTAATCATCTTCTGCAGCGTGGCCGGAGACTTCGCTCGCTTAACGAGGAGGTCCCGGGGCGCGGCCCCGTTTGAGATCGCCGGCTTAGTGGAGGCTTCTTTGCGCGCACGTCGCCAAATTGTACGGGTCGCAATGCCGTCGGCATTGTTTTCACCGAGGCGCGTGCGTCATAATGGGAGGTGCGCTTCTCTTCATCTCATACCTCCTCCCCACGGCGCCACTATCTAAACCATTAGATTAAATCAAATTAATCTAAATGACCGTGGTACAGCTCTAATTATCAAGCGATGATCGTCAGTAATTAGAAAACTGCAACCTTTCACGCAAATCACTACCTTCTCTTTTCTTTCTTTGCATTAAAAGCAGGTTTACAAGTGTCTGCCCTTTCCTACAATCTAGACATTCAACGGAGGTCAATTATAAACGATAATTCAATATCTGAATTCTGACTTTGTGTAAAACTGTAAGATTAATGGGAGTGGTCTGAAAGTCATGAAAGTGATGTGTTCAACATTTTCTTGTATTGATATTTTGCATCTGATTTACTTCTGTCAGATTTATTTTACCTCTGTACTGTCTCTGAGTTTTTAAACTGTGCTTGTTTTTCAACATTGCTGCTAAGGTTCTGCTGTGATTGCCAATGTCAAAGCTACTGCCATTCCCATATGGTTTCTGCTTATTTATTTATTTATTTGGAGTCACTCTTGTTTGGTCATGAGCAATGGGCTGAAATGATAGTGGAGTGCATCTCAAATATGGTCCCAAGAAATGCCCTTTCCCTTCCTCTTCAAGTATGTACCTGTGTGACATCACATGAAGTATGGATTTGCTTGCTTGTTTCCCTTGCTTGCGGATTGGGAAGCAGCCGTAGCCCACAGAAGTAGCAGTACTTGCATTGCTGTGTCTCGGTTCAGAAAATGAAAACTGCTTAATGGCTCGCTGTAACCCTCCGACGTCCATCGACCCCGTTATTCCCTCGAAGCTCCAGCGAAGTGGATAAAAAGATTATAAGGGGCCAGCGATAAGGGTGTCAGTACTACTGGAATAAAACATGTAAAGTTATTCATGAGCTGAGGTCAGGGATGGCAGACCTGAAATCCACACTCACATTTTGGAGCCATAATATCACCACGGCTGCCTTATTACCGGGCTGGTGATACACAGGCAGGCCTGCCTGCTCTGGCTTTTAACCTGTGGCTTCACCAGCTGTATGGCAAGAGATGCCATTAGCTCACCGAGCACCATTGCCTTGACTGGAAGGTACTAATGTCACTTCCTGCTGTGAATGTTCACACGCCGCTCACGCTTCTCTTGAAGCCCCCCCCACCCCCGCCCCACCCCCTGTCTCCCTGCCTGACTGCACCATGATTCAGCTGGCCCTGCACCCACATACGGCGCGCTGTTTGCATTTCAGACACTTACAGGAAATTACAAGATTGTTGAAAAGTTGGACTGATTACAACCAAGTAACCACTCAGATACTGGACCACCACCCCCCCCCCCTTCCCACTCCCCCGAACTCGATGGATGACATTCAAAGAAATGCATGAAATACAGGCTGGAGTTCAATTAACGGCTCTATCCACCTTGGAATCAGAACGAGTGTTCACAGCTTCCCAAGGGCTTCCTGCATGGGGCCTTGTGAATGCTGCAGGCGCAAATTAATCAGCTGTAAAATTAGCAAGGAAAAATGAGCAGGTGTGGAAAGAGGATGTTTTTTTCCCGCCTTAAGACAAAATAATTAGTTTTGGAATAAAATGTGCAAAGATCATCCTCTGTATATTCTCTTCAGTGTGAATGTGTTTATATTGACAAAGATGTTGAGGCGTCTTTTTGTTCTGCTTTCAAATTCTGGAAACTCTGCATGCACGCATCGAACAATGCATGCATGGTCAAATAAAAACTGTTGTGACATTTTACTCAATAATGAACTACGATGTTACCTTGAATGTTATTCATGCAATATGTGAAATGATTCTTTCAGCAAGAGCAAAAATTGACAAGGGAGCAAAAAAATGAAAAAAAAACAAGGCTTAATCTGCAACTGTGGCTTTGTTATTTATGTAGCAACCTACCAGCTATCCAAGTCATGTCAGCTTGTGAGCCAAAAAAAAAAAAGACCGAACCCACAAGGATAATGTGCCCATCTTTCCGGCTGAATTACAGCTCAGGACTGGAAATAAGCAAACAGGGACGCTTTTCTTAGAGAACTGGAGCACGCCGCATTCAGCTTATGGTGTTTTTCACTGCCTCTGTGGTTGGCTGCCAACCTTGTTTGTGTCACTTTAACCAGAGATGAGTCTACAGAGAGCACGCTCGAGGTTTCGTGACGACAAACTAGCCATCTGACAGGGACGGGGGAAAACGAGCCGAGGCTTTTGTACTCTGTCCCATGTCTCACATTTGTCGGCAACCCGTAGCGGTGGCTCGGAGACATCGGGGTGCGGGGTGTGCGGGGGTTGGGGGGGGGGGGTGTGAGGTCATCGTGTGGCGTTGCGCAGCCTGACAAGGCCTCAGAGCCGCAGCAGCTGCGTAGCGGAGCTTCAAATTAAATTTAGGAGGGAACCCACTGCGCACCCTTGCCACTCTCCCCACCCCGCAGAAAGCAGACAGCCGTGCTTATTTGATTAGGGGCCTGGCGCAGAGTCCTGCAGGGTGGGGGTCACCTGTTCCCGCCGGCGAGGCAGGAAGCAGGAAGCCGGCTCTCTCTGCTCCAGCCGGGAACTTCCTGTCAAACTGTTGTCCTGAGTCTTTCCCTCAGTGGTGTAGTGTGTGTGTGTGTGTGTGTGTGTGTGTGTGTGTGTGTGTGTGTGTGTGCGTGCATGCGTGCGTGTGTGTGTGTGTGTGTGTGTGTGTGTATGTGTGTGTGTGCATGCGTGCGTGCACGAGCGCGTGTGTGTATGTGCGTGCGCGTGTGTGTGTGCATGTTTTTCTGTGTGTGTGTCTATGTGTGTGTGAGAGTGTGTGTGTCTGTGTGAGAGAGTGATAGAGAGAAGAGAAAGAGGCAGAGACAAGGAAGTGATTCCCGCTGGAGTGGAATAATATCCACAGGGATCCATGCACTGAACGCAGAGCGCACTTCACATGTGATTCAGAGCAACGTAGCTTGAGCTGCTCCATCTCACCACATGGCCTGTCACTCAAAAACTCCTGCAGTGCCTTGCCATCTTTCCCTTTCCTCAAAAAGAAGCCGGCCGGCTGCTTTGCCCATCTTCTCCGAGAGCGTTACTGAACAGTTCGCCTCCTCCAGGCTCATGAGCTCCTGCTGGTATAACTAGGTCATTAAGGGCCGTAGTGTCACTTACCCCCAGACTCAGTTGGCTAATACCTGCTGGAAGCAGGAGCCAAGTAGTAGGCACCTGAGGCTGTTTGTCAGAGTGCTGCGTACCACCGGTTCAAGCCGATACGGCCATCAGGTCAATTTTCACATTTGACACAGTGTATTTTCAGCAACAGAAAAGAGGTTAATGGCATTCTTCCTGTCTTTTTCTTTTTCGTTTTTTTTTTTTACAATTGAAAATTTAGAAATGCACAGTTCTGTTCAGCTGTTATCACCCTGGGTATACATTAGTCGTAGTTCTCCCGCTGTTTTACATTGCGGTTGAAAAATAGGTCAGCCGTTAATGATTCATGGATCCACTTCTGCTGTTCCCTGGGAAGTTTGACACCGACGCGGGAGTTTAAGGAACGAGAGAGAGAGGGTGACGTGCGGACAAGGAGAGCATCTTTGTCCGCTCTCTGACATAAACAATGCGCCTTTGACATTTTTTTTTCTTTTTCTGAAGGACGGAAAATAACCTGCGGAGACAAGCTGTGAAATGCGTTTATGCCTGCGGCCACGGTTCGTTTTTATGTTTTGCATCGAGGTGCTTTTGAAATGAGCTCTCTACAGAGCCTCACTGCGGCGTGCTCTCAGAGCTAACCCCACTGTCTTCCCGGCCTCTGGTGTCCCTCTGAGCTGGCATCCTCTCTCATTTTACCAGTCCCAGTCCTGATGAGAGGTGACGCTTGTGTTTAACGCAGATTAGTCAGCTTTCAAAATGTGTTGGAGGTAAGAGCGCTCGTGTTGTAACGAACAGTGGTGACCATTGAGAGGGGAAACGCACCCCCCCCCCCCCCCCCCCAAAACCCATCATGGCTTTACGTCAGTTGCTCTTCTCGGCTTGTCCACTGTCCAGCTCTTCCCGTTTTTGCCAGTCCTACACCCCCCCACCCCACCCCCCCCCAACAGTCGCGGAATAACAGAAGGTCAGCCAAATTCGAGCAAATGGGGTTGTGACTGCTGGCTGCTCCCCCATGCTTGTTTATCTAAAAAATGATGTCTGAGAACTTGGAGGGGGGGAGGGGGGGGGGGGCACAGCGCAGGGCGAATGCTTGTAGGCTAATGGAAACTGAATAGAAATCAAATGCTGGAGCAATCGCGCCATTTGCATGATATGGTAATGTCCTCGGAGGAGGGAGGTCCGCCAAGCGTCTGAGGCAATGCCCCGCAGTTATGTTCACACATTAGAATTCATTATCTGTGGCGTTTTGTTCTGTTATCGCGCTAACGTCTTCCGCAGCGTTTATTTTGGGTTATTTATTTTACTATCCCCCTCGTTTTTATTTTTCATTCTCCGGACCCTGCTGTGCTTGTGCGTGTGAAGTCAGCCCAGTTTCCTTGCAGGCTTTCAGATCGACCTACATCTCGTGAAGGTGACCGTTTTTGGGGGACGAGGCGACCCATGCTGTCTTTTTTCATCGCCATGACCCCCGACCCCTGACCTCTGCCTCTCCACCTGGACCCAGCTGTGTTTCAACCTCTTTTTTTCCCAGAACCTCCCTAGAATAGACCTGTCCTACCCAAAGTCATAGATAGGACCTGTGTGATTTCAGGAGAATGGGTGTAATTGTACAATTTGAAGGGAATAATGCTGAAGTACAGCAGTGGCCAGTGCAGAGATCAACCTCAGCTCAATAGAAAATCTTTGGGATTTATATAATAATAATTGGAATGCAGAATTAGGGCCAAGATGGTCCTCTGCAGTAGCAGAGCTTATTAAAGGAGGAGCAGAGCACAATACCACCAGCTTTCTACACGAAATTAGTAGACAGTCTTCCACAATGCGTTTAAGGTATCATTAACGCCAAAGGTGGGCTACCACGATGTTCATTTCTTGGAATAAAGACATGTTTTATTCATATCTCCCACCTCCCATTATCTCTGCTAGGATAGTTCAATCTGGCCTACCTCAGGTTTGCCTGGCACGTTCTCAGGTGCTGATCCCTTCAAAGTGGCCCCAAGGTAGGGTTAGCTAACCTCATAGCAACGACCACTGACATCAGTTAGGATTACAGAGGAAGCGATCCTGAAACCTAAAGCCTTTCATCCACTTTCATCTTACACTCAATCAGCAAGTATAGGTTAATGAAATCATACAAATTGGAATCCTAGCCTATTCATGCAAAAATGCATTATACCTCACCCTGCTGGAGAACTTTGCCATATTCACACTAGCTCTGGTATTGGAACTGCTCTGGTTTAATAGAGAACATTTAACTGGGCCCTCGCACAAAAGGAATGAATCAAGTGAAACAATATGGCTAGCTTACATATCTATTCCATTTAGTTGCTCAGCAGGCACTTTTATCCAGAGCGATGTACATAGACATGCTCATTCTTAGACCCATTTATTAAGCTGGATATTTACTGAGGCCATTCTGGGTAGGGTGCCTTGCCCAAGGGTACGGTACCAGTGTCCCAATGTGCCAGCAACCTTTGGGTTAGGAGTCCTGCTCCTTATGACTTCACCGCACAGCTGCCTAACTACTTTAACCTCAGACTCATGAAGACTAGGTTTAATATTTTCAATGCAAAGGTATCATTTCTGACAAACTGAACCCAGTTCCCAAGGGATAAGCAAAACTGCACTCCCTTGTGTGAAAAGCACCTCCTCTTTATTTTATTGAGGTGGAACTCACTTGGAGCATAATGCAGTCATAGGAGGAAGTGCTGAAATTTACCATGGAATGCACTGCCTGCAATTACACAGAAAGCATAAAATCATCTTTAAAAAGTCCATTGTCATCTGTATGAATTTGTTGTTAATGATGCATGCTGGAAGCATGCTAATTAGGGCCATAAATTTTCATAATGTTCATTTTTTTTCTGTATCGTCTGGATTTTAATTTGAAACTGTATGAGCAGCAATAATACCTGAAGGCTGAACTGTAGACCATGAGAAATAAAACAAATCTTGGATGAGAACTCAAAAGAAGCTCAATCAATCAACCAATGAAAAAATGTTTGTGTTGCATTATATTCAATAAGAGTCTCACAATACAGTCAAACAAGTAAATCACTCAGTAGATGGAAAAATTGCTAATTAAAAGCGTATTAACACATGGAATTTGAACACAGAAACAGAAAAAAAGAAAGGCACTTTTTTTAAGCAAAAAAAAAAAAAACAAGGCAAGCTATCAAAGTGAAACGGGGTTAGGAATGTGTGAATATAGGCCTCATGCATCATGTCACAGCTTGGGAACAGGCTTACTGAAGCAGGGTGCCAGAAGAATCGTTGAAACATAAGCCCCAATGGCCATCAGGGTAATGTCACTGATTTAATCAATAAACCAATGATTTAATCAATTTCTTCATTGATCAGTCAGTGATTTAAACAATCATTTCATCCATCTCTCAGCTGTTCAATCAATCAAACTTTAAAACTGCATTTAGTCCAGCAGCTTCACCATGGGAAGGTTAGAGCACTGTGCTTCCACTGCAGTCAGGACATCATTCTGTTTGTGTAAAAAAATGTCTAGGCAGACAGAAATTTCTTTCTCTCTTTATTTAAATTGCTGATTAGGACGCATCGCTGTCTATTGTCTCTGTGCCGAGAACAAAATCTAAGGTGAACCCTGCATCTCCCCTTGTTAGATTTACAGTCTGTGTCTGGCTTGCCCCGCCCCACTAGCGGGCACACAGTCGCCACCTTTTTTACGACCCAAATGAGTTTTATGTTCCCTCGGTGCACCCTGCCTCAAATTTGCCACCATCAATTAAGCTGTCTTAAATGGAACATTCAGCAAATACCAGCCTCACACACTCTTTTTGCACTCAACCTCGGGCAGAAGGCAGACAGAGACCAGGTGACCTATCTGTTCATAACTACCGCAAAGGTTAAATCCTTATCACAAAAACGTTGGTCACATTTCCCACCGAAAAATGAAATAAAATAATAATTATAATTAAAGAACAAAAACTTTCTGTTAATGAGTCATAAATCCTTTCTTTTTTTATCTCCGTGGTCTTTCGGTCCATTTCTCTGTAAATGGGGTGCAATATCCACCGCCAGAAATTGCACATTTCCAAATGTTTCATTTAAAAAAAAGAATTGGCAATTTCGTAAATGGAGATCGCCGTATGTGACATCGGAGGGAAATGAATTCAGTCTGCTTTGTGGATAACTGCACACAGAGCGAGGTCCTGCGTCTCTCTTCCTCTCACAGGGCCAAACTGGGCCTCAGCCATGCAGGGAATTAGTGTTCCATGCCAAAATTAGAGACATTTAATTTAATTTTTAGAGCAATAAAACCTAAATGGCTAGAGAACAATAAAAAGCAAGAGCAAAGATCCTGTTGTGTCTCCGGTTATACTCTGATGAAGCCATAAATCCAAATCAAATTTCAGATAACGATCATCTCGCTAATCGCACATTCAGTGTATGACCTTGTTTTGTTTTAGATGAATCTAAGTTACATCCAATTCCAATTCCAATTCCAATTCCAATACAAAGCAATCTGATCCAATAAGCAACTACTTAATTTAGAAAATGAAAGTTTTGTTTAATTGTGACATGTTCCTTCGAAACACACAAACATACACGCATGCACGCACACACACACACACACACACACACACTCACACACATACACACACACACGTCATCTTCACAGCACGAAGCCTTTACTTAATGGACACGACTTCCACCATCATCGTCACACTCTGAGACACATCACGCACCACTCTCTTTTACAATAATAAAATGGTGTAACCTTTAAGCTGAAGTCAAAAGAATCAAATCGTCCATGCAAAGCTTTAACATTTACACTACAAAAATAAAAAGAAGCAAAGCCCATGTCAGAGACACCTGCTGTATTATTCTGACAACACCTCTCAAAAATGTCTACCCAAAGAGCAAAAAAGAAAAGGCTCTCATGTAACAGTGTGCTGTTGTATGTCTCACTCATCATTTGACAGGTCTCAGAACAAGAGGGTTCTCATCCTATGTGTGTGTGTGTATGTGTGTGTGTGTGTCTGTCTATCTATATACACTGTATACACATAAACAAATACACAGAACATCAGAGCTGGTCTTTCTTGACATTTCGAATTCCACAGGTTTAACTTTTCAATCACACTTGCAGTACGAAAGGCCAAGACCCTGAGCTACTGCAAACAAGCAGCAATGGTCTCCGCTGAGAGAAGGTCTTTGTAAGGTATAAAAAAACTACCCAACCTTCAAAACATCCTTGAAACCTCCTTCTCAAAGATTTAGAAAGAGTATGAACCACCTGATAAATAATGAACAGATGTTAATCGATGAATATTTCACCAAAGTGAAGAGGAATTTGAATGTGGAAAAGCCTCATGTCAAGCCCCTTGAACTTTACCATGGTAGCCACAGGCTCTTTTACATGCCTATGGTGTGAGGACTTCCCTGTGTTTCTCCTTCCCGCAAGTGCAGAGACAGAAGATGGTTGACCTCGCCCTCACAGCATCCTGATGTCGGTTCGACCAGAGTGGACCATAACCAGTCAGGGTATAACGTTGTCGAGACGTCCAGCAGCGTCTGATCTTCTGAGAGGAAGAGTGGAAGAGAAGCCCTGAGAGCAGAACAAAAAAGGTGAAGCTGACATGGCATCACATGCTCTCCTCAGTGCTGAACTGCACCCCCCCCCCCATACACACACACACCCACACACACACCCACCTCAGTTCCCGTTCTAACCTTACCTCAGAGGTGAGAGAGGGAGAGGGCGATTACTGGGTAAATAACTGGAGGGCTAACCTGAGCTATTCTCTGTGTCAGAACACCGGGAGACCTGGATCGATTGATTTCCTGTTTACCGGCACTGTAAGGCGTGTGCAACATTGTGAGAATATACTCAGCACTGCAGCTGTACAAGCAAGATTCCGGAGGTGTTGTGTATTTGATAGGTAGTGGAAAGTGGTGAGTGATGTTTCCTTTTTTCAAGGTAAGAGGATTAATGGCCAAAAATGTGTAATAGGTAAATATATGTAGTCTTTCCCATTATGACAAAGGCCCCCAAATCATCCTTATTATTATTTACATCATTTAAACATTTATGGTCTTTATGTGTGTACCACTGACCCTAGAACAACAGGGGCAGGGTCTGTGTTTGTGGTTTTTAATCATATCATTAATAACCACATCTCATAAAGCAAAGCCACCAAAATAACAATAAAAGCACATGTGACATGTTCATTAATATGATATTCTCCTCGCGTGAGTTTCAGCATATTAAAACTGAAACAAAACTAGCAGTCGTCAATAACACTAAACCACCAATAACAGCCACTGCCAACACCAAGCGAGCACTTTCATTTAAAGCACAGATGGAACTGTTCCTGTCGTACCATCCAAACCGCACGTGTGTGGCCTTGCTGTATCCATGTGCGGGGTCTGACTTCCTGTAGCAGAGCTCTGAAGAGTGTACGAACCTGCCCTACCCTGACAGCCAGGGATCAGCTCCACACTGAGCACACCCATATGGCAGCTCGGCATGCAGGGATTGAGAGAACGGCCACTGATGCCTCTAGTGGCGGTAGGCTGCAACTACAGCCGCTTCTAATTCTCAGACCATTAGTCAGTCAGAGGACACTTGAAGGCTGTGTTGCCCCAATTTTTTTTTTTTTAATACACACCCACATACAGTTATAATGAATCCAGGATTCACTTTCTTGTAACTTGGCACTGAATTAAGCAGATTTTTTTTTTAAAAAATCATGATTTAACAGCACTTTCCTTTAGCAGTTTTGATTAAATCCAAGGGTTGCAATGCTTTCAGTCTGCACTGCATGTAAGACACTGAGAGTAGAGGCACAGCTGACACAGTGCAGGTCTGCTGGTGCTTTTAGAGGAGGAGGGAGAGCAAAGTGCACTCTTACAGGCACATGCCAGGGCTGTTGACCTGCCATCCCCAAGGCCAGCTTCCTGTTAATGTGCATCACAAACTGCGGCTGCTTGTGACTCCAATATGCCTACATGCTGTGTGCTTAGGTCACTGGTGCCATGAGTAAATGTAATCACCCATTTGTTACCTACGTTGCTATTTTATTTATTCATTTATTACAAATGGATAACATTCAGAATCGTTCATTGTTCATTAAGCTCATCTCACCACACCCCACTAACCATCTGCAGCTAGCAAAGGAGCTCTGGGGGGTGTAGCAAACGAAGTCCTCCAACACACACACAACTATATCGCACGCTGCAATCCCACAATGCACCTGGAGAGAAAATGGCAAACGGAAGGTAGCCACACCTCCCTAATGTTATGTGAGCGATGTTTAATCATGGCCACCTGCGCGCAGACATTTATGGTGACGTTCGTAGCACGCTGAAAAGGGCTTAGCCCGAAATGTCCATGCAATAAGTTTAGGTTATATGTCACAGTGAGCAGAATGTTCCATTCTGTTCCTCGGCACACAGACATCTGGAGGGTCAAAGGGCGCAGAGAGATGCACAACAAAGGAAGCGCTGACAATGAAAGCCACCTTTCGGCAGCAGGATGAAGCCAATTGCATTGCACCCCTATGGACCTCTGGTCAGTGTCGATATAGGGCATAAGCCAGATTCGAACCCAAGTCTGACCTGCAGGACTCAGGCTGCACTCATTATGAGCACCTCAGATGACTGATCTGCTTGAAACGTGCGGGCCACCTACATCGTTATTCCTGTTAACTTGGTTTCATAATTGTTATTAATCATTGACTCAAAATATTCAGTTTGTCAGTATTGCCTTATTATTATTTTCAGCAATCATTTACTTCTGAATTAATCATTTACCAAATGTTTGTGAGGCAAGTAGATGGTAATAATGATGTCTTGACTTATGCTGTGGTAAAATGTCGCTATGTACAGTCCAGTACTATGTATCATTTAATATAATGTCTGCATTGTCTATACACATATAAGTAACCTTGATATATCCTTTTGTCAAATGTTTGACCTGTTTGGAAAATCTCCCTCTCATGATATAGTAAGTTAAGAGAGCAGGTATGCACTGTGACAGTGGGAGTGAGAGGAAACCCAAAGGTGCGCTCTCAGTGGAACACCTTTCCACACAAATGTAACCTAAAGGACCCCGTAGATAGTCTGACTTCGGACGTGTTTTTGGATGTGGTGGGACAAACCACAAGGTGGTGGGACAAACCAAGCCAAAAACACAAAGCAAGCGTACGTGTGGACTCATTCATTAAGGTATGCACTCGCGGATGCGCAGGGGAAAAAAAAGAAAACCCAGAACGTGGTCAACTTAAAAACGTTCCAAGCACAAAATGCCATAAGCTCCATCAAAAGTGGAGTAACAGTAATGTGAAACGCCGGAGAAGTGTGTTGAATTCACCTTTATTTTAGTGAGGCAACGTATGACGTATGGACCATAGACTTTTTTATGACGTGAGACATGCCTAAGAGTTGTAGCCTACACCGCCTGAATAAGAAAGATGTTAATATTATCATCGTCAACAGCAACAACAGACAACAGCAGCAACAACAAATTTGTAACGATAATGATGAATTGATGTGTAGCGAAGTGCTTGAATATTCCCACAAGATTCCTGCTTTGTTTTCCAGTGCCACACCTGGAGAGCGTCGGGTTCCTTATGCGCGTTGTCATTTTTATGAACCGTATGAGTGATATCATAATGTAAAACGCGAAGCAATGACAAAAGATACGCAGTGCCGTTGCGCACATTCAAACGACATGACCGCTCCGCGCCGAGGCGAAAGCACTACAAACGGAGGTTCAGAAAGAGTAGCCTTTTTCTCGTTACGTCGACTCTGACAGAAAAGGAGGCACTGCATCTTTAAAAAATCTCAAGAAAAACACAACCCGCTCAGTCAAAATTGTGTGATGATAAGGACTACTACCACTTTTACTTTTGGAGAGCGGTTACCAGTTAAGACAGCGCTCGGCTTCGTCGGGTTTCCCCTGCGCGCTCATTGCTGGGAGTCAGACTGAATCCGAGTCACATGACACGACCGGAGGCTGAGATTCAGAGAAAAGCTCTTCAGTACAGCTCACACCGCCATACTGTATTTTATACAATATCTCATTTTTATTGCAACATTTTACTCCCGCTCGGTGAGTACATTTCCAATGGCATTTTTTGTAAACATTTTTTGTATTTTGACCTTATTTTTTATTTTTCCTCCTTTTGCTGGTATTGAGGGATGAGAATTGAAGTGGTGGTTTTTAGCGTTTTTTAAAATCCAGGCTCCAAGTTTTTAGCATGCAGTGATTCTGAATCGTGGGTGCTCAAAGCTGGGTGACTCGGTAGCGGCAGGCGCTGGAAAATACGTCCTCGCAGTCTTTGTAATATAATGCAACTGGTTTTTAATCAAGCGGTTTGGCAGTTTAATATTTTTAAAGCATGTCTACTTGTGGTTTTTAAGACATTTTTCTTTTTCGTTTTCTATCATTCTGACTTTTGCTGTAGCTATGCTTTGCTCTGTATTTTGCAGTGTTGTTTCTGAGATTTTGCGAGCTCGGTGCGTGTCGCCGAGCGAGCGTCTGCTTTTATTTTGTTCCTCTTTTCTTTAAGGGAATCCTTTTTTTCTAACCTGGTGACATTTTAACGTGAACCCTATCTTGAGCAGCTTACAGATCACAGGTTTGTTTCTTTTTTGTTTTTCTTTCATTTTTCAATTTCTTATACTTTTGCTGAATTGAGTATCAAGTCTTTTTGGATATTATAATTTTTGAAATAGTTGTAACGAATCAGTGGATATGGACAGGAAGTGTTTCTTGAGGGGGAAAAAAGAGATCAATTCGTTTTTGGTTTCCTTGTCAAAGAAGAAGCACAGCCGGTCCCCCCTTCGCAGGTATATCTTAAGGACGTGAAATTGATTGACACACTTAAAATACTCATGTGTTTGCAATAAAAGCGAACAAATATTAAAATGTTTATCTGTGACTGGTTTGTTATTTCTTAACGAAACAAAGCCAGACCATATAAAAGTCGAGCTTGCTTGGCGAACAAGAAGGTTCACCAGGCGTTTCGTTTTCTTATTTCAATAACTAAAAACTTAGCCAGAAGTGCTGACTGATAATATACTGTTGTCGGAACGTTCAATGCAGCTGGAAAGGTGTATTTAAAACTAAGACAATGTGCTTCTAAATCACGGTGTGTCCACGTACTACTGCTCACAACCTCCAGCTTTTTCACAGCACTTGATTAAAAGGGAGTAGTGTGGAATATGGAACTACGGGGCAAAGTGATGGGTCTTTAAACCAAGGTTTCGCAAATCATCTGCTTCTTATGAATGGTGTGTACTGCAGCCTTACAGTTCGTTGTAATGTGCGTACGTGTATGTCGTTTGCTTGGTTCTGTAGAGTACCTAAGCAGTAAACATCTTTCATCACAGTCTCCCTCTCCCTCAGCCAGACTTTTTAAAATGGCATTTTGTACAGTGTCGCTATCCTACTTGGTAAACAAGCAAGAGGGACACCTTGGCAGTTTTAACAAGAGGCTCCAGCTCACCGCGCGCGCGCGCGTGTGTGTGTGTGTATGCTAGGCCAGAACGCTGTTCGGTTCTATGCCTGAATTATCTGGTGGTCTCGGTCGGTCGCCCAGCAAATGGACGTTGCTCTCAGTGGCTACGAATGGAATGTGATATCCTTGTCAAGTGCTACGGGTCTCTAATTCGATGTCAGGGGATGGAAAGGTGACGTGTGTATAGTTAAAAATGCACCTGCAGGTGTTCGCAGGGTGACGTTTGTATGACTGTGGTACAGCGTAAGTGTGTTCTCTTGAACAGTCTTCAGGTCAGGTAGCGTAGACACATCACGGAACCCTGGGGTGTCAAGCGGCACATAACTGCTTGACGATGAGTCTTCTCGACATATCGTTGCGAGTATGATCGTCTTTGCACGTGAAGGATTAAATAACTATAACGAACAGCGTGAGCACTGTTAGTGTAATTCTTTCACAGACTGCAATTAAGTATATTGTGGTGCAAACTTGTTCTGAGTCTCGTAGATCTCAGTCATGCAGCTTATTTGAATGAGGCAAACCTCAACTTCCCTGTTGTCAGTTTACTGGTTTTCAGTGACGCCCAATGTCTGCCTCGATGTTTGCCAAATAGCGCTGTATGAATGGTTCTGATGCATATTCCCTGAATAAGACAATTGCTAAGTTCTCTCTGTGTTGTCGGGTTACTGTTTCCAGTGAAGGCCAGTTACTCGCTTGAATTTAGCTGAATCCAGCGCCTTAATGGCATTGTTGCAGCTGTGAAGTAGTCGGGCCATATGTTAGAAGTTTAAGACTGCATACGGAGATGTTTACTCTCTCACAATCGAAGGATAAATAGAATGGTTTATCAGATTGTTTACTTAGTTACACTGTCGTCAGTGAATTCTGAGAAATAAGCTTGTAACACCGTATTCGGAATCTTTACAATCTCCATCCAAATGCTCCATTAGACAAATAAGGCTTTCTAGACAACTATTTCATCAGGAATTGTGTTTAGAATGAAAAATCGCTTTGTATTTTTTTTAAAGCGAAATAAGCCTTCATTGAAGACATTTTATGTTGCCGAATCCATCTTCCCTCGCTGATAAATTTCACAGGAGACGGCTGCTATCATGCCAACTGCGAGTTCAAAGGTGCAGGTCGGCTCTGTCATCGCCCTCTGTATCAAAGTAAATGGTGTGAACTGCGTGTTTTGATCAAATGTTTCAACCGTGCAAGCGTGTGTCAGTGCACTGTGTTTGATATCACAGTCTGACATATGCACGCATGGATAATGAGCACTGCGGGGCGGGGGGGGGGGTGGAGGGTTATTCAATCTGAAAAATGTTTTTAGCTGTTGGTTGGTGGTAGTTTTTTTCTGGTTAAGCAGTGTCTTATAAACCATGTTTATTATTATTATTATTATTATTATCATCATCATCATCATTTTTATACAATTATTTTGTGTACCTAGCACTGAAGCAACCTTGAAATGAGCAGCAATATTTCAAACAGAAGTAACCAAGTAGTTCATATACATTGTGAATGTACCAAGTGGTTGGATTCCATCACCATTTTAACCATAACTAGCAGACCGTGTGGCTGTTCTTATTTTTAATAAAAGGAATCCAACTTGCTAAAGCACAGGAACATATGAAATTCCAAATATCAGGAATGCTTTTTAAGATATGTACTACTAAATGCCACAAGTTCAAGAATACCTGATTTATTGCCACTTCCCTGAATTATTTCGTTCATATCTGTCGCAGAATATAGTATATTTTGACAAGAAATGTAATGTTACATGATATTCAGAGATGTATGCGTGTCATAATATACATGCCAGTCCTGTAGTTTCTCTTTACATTATGTGACATAGATTATATACCTTATATGTGGATTTGCGTGCGTCAACATGCAGTACAATTCTTTTTCTTTTTTTTTTAGTAAGTGCATTCAAGGCCTCTCCAAGGACAGGTACAGCTGGGAAAAGCATAAAAGAATAAGTGCTGTACCACATTACAGCCTGACATTCGCTCGGCTTCCATCTTTTCATCTCTCTGTGCCCTATTACTATCATCACTTTCTGTATTTTTAATCACCGGAGGCTCTTCTTTTGCCCGGCTCATTTCTTCGCCCATTCTTTCTGTCCTAGCAGTCGCATTATGTGTGAGGTGACAGAGATGGCACTGCCGAGGTGTTCGCGAGGTCTCAATTTGGGAAACCCCTGGCGGTCTGGATTTTGCTGTCTGCTCACCTGCCTGAAAGGTTGAGAGTGACATCAATTTACTTTATATATTTATTTTTATTCATTCTCAGCCAGGCATTGTTGTGGGATATATGACGTGCCTGTGTTTGGCGGCTGTGAAAGGAGTTGTTACTCTGTGGAAAGAAGCCCCCCCCACCCCCCTTCACCCGTTGTCATCATTCAGGAAGGCCTCTGTGATAGCCGGCGCTACCGCCTGCCTCCTGAGAAGCTGGCCACCGTTATCTGGGTCTAGCAAAGCCATACAGGAGAGCTATAAATGAGCGCCTGGAAATATGATATCTCTTGTGCGAGGATATCTTCGTCATGAATAAAACATGCAGGGAATATCGGGTCCTTACGGGAGCCCGTTTAACAAAGGCAGGAGCTCTCCTGTGTGTGCGTGTGTGTGTATGCTTTTGAAAGACTGTGTGTCATTATATCACCAAGTGTGTATGTGAGGGAGGGTGTGTGTGTGTTTCTGTGTACTTGAAAAATTGTGTCAGAATGCATGGGTTTGGGAGTGTGTGTGTGTGTTTGTGTGTCTGTGTGTGCTTATGTGAGTATATGTAAGAAGAGTGTGTATGTGTATGTTAGAGCGAGTTCATGTTTCAGTGCATGTGATTCAACTTTGATACACTGTTGGAAACAGGGACCATGTGTTTTCCAGGCAGGATCAACTGAGATTTCTCCTGTCAGTGCGGCCCTGTAGTTCGTAATTCTGGTTTGCTCGTCCAATGTGACTCGTTCTGATTTGGAGTCATGCAAGGTTGGAACAGAGGCCTAAAATAAGACTGGAATCCCGGGGGCACTCCCTCAGGAAGAGTGGAACGCTGTCACGGTAAAATTGTTCAGACAGGTGGAGCTGTGATTAACCGTGTTTTTAAAGGGAACTGTAGAGAGGACCCTCTGATTGTGGGGCAAGTGTCCGTCTTCCTTTAAATTTTTTTTTTTTCATTTAGCGCTAAACCACAAAGATGCTGTGAGCACCAGCAATGTTCCTGCCATCCGTGATGTTGTCTCGATGTTCTCATTAGCATTTTGGAAGATGGGCGGCAGAATACCCTTACCACAGAGCTCAAAGTCAACAAAGCCGACATGTTTGCTTTCATGCCGAGCGTGTGAGCAGAGCTGCTCTGCTTTGGTGCGGGAAAACAGAACATATCAAAGTTCATATGCACAGCGGGGTTTGTTGTGTTAGAGACTCGCACCCATGGTGGAAGTGTTTGCGAACAGACGAAAGTGCTGAGTGTTTCAGCATATGTTTTTTTTTTTCTCAGTGGAGCTGGAAAGAAAGCATCCATTTCTGTGTGAGATGAGACATGAGAGACACGCGAAGGCTATGGAGAGGGTGTCAGGTGGAAACTTGGTTTCTCTCCCCAGCGTGCGACAGGAGACATTTGGACAGCTTCAGTGTGTTGACGCTCATGATTGTTCCCGTATCAATTAACCGATGTTCCAGAAGCAACTCAATGTTCAAAAGCGTCATAATGGTCAAATGCCTGAAATGGTAGTCCGCTGATGCAAACAGACTACCCATTCCATCGCGGAACATTTCATTATTTTATAAATAAATATACATCTATTTAACATTCTGTTCTACCTCTGCATCATTCATTTGAGATTAAAGGGAACTGCGATCAGTTTGTGGATGGTCTTTGAATTTTGCATGCTTCCTGATCATTATTCCTGTCATTATTATGTGTCAGTTCATTTATAAGAAAAGTAACTGCTGAACTCAATTTTTATGTAGACACGCAGCTATCATAATAGGTTAAAATGCAGTGCTGAATAACTATTCAAGTTTGATATACATGTACATGTAGACAGTGTACATTTTTAATAATCTGATCTAGGCCGCGTATCTGATATCCATACCTTCTGGATCTGAGAGTCTAAACTAAATATAGTACAGTCTGTTTGGCTTGATATAATGAAAGAGAGAACAAAAAGAAATAAAGAGAGTGAGAGAGAGAAAAAAAAAATCTATTCTCAGTTTTATTAGAATTGATGAACACCTTGGAATTACCCTGCAGGACTCGCAGGAGATCGTCGGTTTACCCTGATTGGCGTTTTGATATTCCATTTACCGCTGCTCCATCTCTCGCAGTGGTTATTTCGCTTCTGCCCGTTTCGCACGCGATTTAAGATGATCTCGGTATTGAGAGATCCGAGCGCTTTGGTTACGTACTTACGTCCGCGCAGTCGCGGTTTCCCGCAATGACACGTCGAATTCAAGTAGAACCCATTCCCGTTTTTTTTTTTTTTGTATTTTAAATGAAACTCTTTCGACATCATTTGTCCTGTCTTAGTTTTTTAACCAACTCTTTTTTACTCTTACTAAACTAACATGTTCTTTTTCCACCTGAGTGTTCTCTCACCTTGTCCCCTCTCGACAGATAAACAGCTTTTCTTTTGGCCCGACACTTTCAGTTTTAATAAGCACAAACTGCCCACAGTCCCCTTTCCGGAGCCATTAATTTGATAAATGCGAGGATCTATCGCTTAATAATCATAATCTGGACAATTAAGCCCATATCTGAGGACCAGGGAATTGAAAGACGTTTTAAGTGTCAATTATGTTAAACCATTTGAATTATAATGTGTGACTTAAATGAACCCTTATAATGAAAGTCTGTCTCCGTTGTTCTTATAATTTGCAGATTAAATGGTATTTACCCTCATAACAGTTCATTTTTTATTACTTTGAAACTTTTTTAATAGCTCAAAAAACATAGAAACTAAAGAAAGAAATCACTGTTCACAAGACAAAAATGTCTCATTGTGTCAGGTTTTTGTCCCTGACCCAGCTGTTGATTGTGGGAAAAATGTCGTCCAGGCTGTTCAGGTGGTCAGTGCAACAGCTGTATGTTTGTTGTGTGGTGTTTATTTGGTTCTTACAGAACTAGTGGCATAATGCCTCTTCAGTCTGTTTGCAGACAGGCTAGACAGTCTTTCTAATCTGTAGCAGATCGAATTTGAATAATTCCATATCTCTTTGAAGGCTGTGCTCATTTCTTCTAAGATCTACTAGGATCACTCTTGATGTGTAGAGTGTTTGAAAATGGCATTGAATTTTTCTTCCATGAGCTTTCATAAGCCATGGTGTTGTCAGCTCCTACCAGCACCCATCAATAGGTTATGTCACAGAACTTACATTTTGTGACTGGATATTTGATACTGTTTTCCCTCCAAAGTCTTTGTTTCCTGGGAAACATCGGTCAGCAAAAGGTGTTGCTGTCTGTGTTACATTACATTGCATTACTTCATTTAGCAGATGCTATTACCCAGAGAGACGTACAAATAAGGTGTTACAATGCTAGCTATGTTTTGTTTTAGTCCAAGTCCCTTCAAGAATGTTGATAATGAGCCAGCAAAGCAGAATCACTATGAAACCTGATCAGTTAAGTGTGCTCAAATGGTTTGAGGAAACACTACCTTTAACCATTTGTGTTAGAAATCTACAATAATTTGAGTATTCTACAGTCCTGCTGGATGTTTAAGTGAAACAGGAGTTGTTGTTACCTATACTTGTGTACCCAAAGAAAGGTTTACTGAATCATATTCGTGTCACATACTTAAAAATCACTCAGTGCCTGCGACTCATATGTATTGTTTTTAAATATTCTAACAATAATGTGAATGGCACTCATACTTCCTATGTTTGAACAGTTTGAACATGCTGTGTTCACATCAGTCATTTCACTCAAGTTACACGTTGTATTCCATCCGTAAAGTGTGGCTTCAACAATGGGCAGTGGCAGAACTTTGAGCTGAATATCTGGGTCCATTTATAGAACATCTGTGGTTGCATAGCATGGCTCAGCGTTTCTTCTTAGCTGCTCCAGAGAAAATTACCCTGGACCCACACGGCTTCTCACCCTCCCACCGCCCCCACTCTGCCTCCCCCCCTTCCGACCTCTTCCCATCTGCCAAAATGTCGATGCGCACCCATTACCTCTCTCTCCAAATGCAGTGGGGCGTCACTGCGCAGGAGAAATGGCAGGTCCCTTTCCCCTTCGCACGCAAGGCAGGCCTCAGAATCGCGGTCAGAGAGCGAACGAGCGAGCGGGCGAGTGTGAGAGACAAAGAGAAAGAGATGGAGAGAGAAAGAGAGGGAGAGAGGCAGCACATCTAAAGCCCACTTGGGCTCTGCTCCATTTGGGACAGGGGGAATTAGGCGCTGCACCTAATCGCCTTTCTCCCTCATTCTACCCCCCTGTTTTTTTTTTTCTTTGAATCCATTCAGGAGATTATTTTTCAAACAGGCAAGAAGAAAGAGGAAAATCACATTTGTAGTCATTCTTAAGCATTGTCATTTTTTCAGAGCTCATTTGCTCCCCCCCCTCCATCATTTAGCTCTGACTTGTGTCATTTCTCATGGCGTAGTTTTTTATTTCATGTCTGTGATTTGACTGCAAAAACAGTGCAGCTGGGCTCCAGAGAGGTGTTTGGGGGTAGAGTTCCTTTCCTTGCCCTAACTAAGAAAACAGCCAGATTGTATTTTAAGCTCATAACAAATTTATATAAAAAAGAATGCATCAAATGTGATGCCATTTCATCAGTATGATCCCAATATATCACACAATAGAAATCAATTCACATACTTATCCAAGCCTGCACGGGGGAACGTGTACGTCCTGTGGGCAAATGAGTCAGAGCCAACCTTATCGAAGTTCACCTAAATCCCCTCTCTGCTGCACCAGAACAGATCTACGGATGTACAGCTGCAGCAGGGAACATTGATTTCATACATAAGCCTCCTGGGCTGGTAGCACACTGTACTTCTATATATATGTGCCTTGATCGTGTGTGTGTGTGTGTGTGTGTCTGACTGTGTGCATGCATGTCTGCATTTGTGCCTATGTGCAAGCAAAAGGGTCTTGTGCGAGCAAATTGTATTTCTGTCGGTATTTACATCTGGGACCATGCTCTGTGTTTAACATGAACCGGTGACAGTTGACGTGCTGTGCCAGATTGATCCGATAGCTAATTTCCCCCTGCAGTCCCTTGTGGGGCAGGGTAAACAGCACAGCAATACAGGAGACAACACAAAGCATGCGCCAGCATTGCAAGAGCAGCGGTGGAAAAAAAGGAAACAAAACACAAGTAATGTCTGTGACAGCAGCAGTGCCGGGGAAGGTGACCCCACTCGCGTGCGATCGAGCCGCCAGCTCCGTGAAAGATGCTCTCTGACAGGACGAGGCTTGGCGGGGACAGCGCCATCGACGCCGGTTGCCGACGGCAACAGTTTGACACTTCCTGCTGCATGGTGCGGCAGGTTATGTAAACCTCTGCTCACCTGATCGATGACTCTGACCCCCGATGGCTGGAGAGATCGGGAGCCGTCAGGGGACCGCGGCGACAGGCCCAGCGGTTGACTGACAGGCAAAGTGTCTCCACGGTGATCTGACTGTAGATAATGCTTACAAAGCGAGACCCCAGAGAGGGGGGGGGGGGGGGGGGGGGGGGGGGTTGGGGGGGGACAGACATCAGTCAGAGACTTGATGTCTCAGTCCGTCAGAGAGCAGGAAGCAGTCAGTGATTCTGAAATGAGAGTAGTGGGACATCTGTTTGAATGCGGAACCAGAGTGCTGACTGTCTTTAGAAATGAGATTGTATGAGTTCAAGTGCCCCTTCTTGTTTTTTTGAGATAAAATGCCCATACAAGCAGCTGATCTGTATGATAACTCATTAGAAACACTTGTTCTGTTTTGCTGGTGTGCCAATTTAGCAAAGGTATGACACTAATGGCACTGTTAGATTCGTAATGCTCATTATGGGTGGCTTACGCTGTGCAGTGTGACTTCAGTGTGCAGACTGATTATTCTGAAGGGCATCCTCAAAATGTTCAGACGTCTTTCACGTGACTTACAAAAATATTCAGAAATATTCATGAAAATTTAGACTCCATCCATGCCTCACAACTGAGTTGCAGAGTCATGTTGGAAAACTTAGTCATTAGTCAGATAGCCAGAATTATTTTTAATTACCTGTTTATTGTAAGTGGCTGTTATTAAGAGACTGCTCTGCTAAAATAAGCACTAAGATGCACAAAAGGAATTATGTACTTAATCAGTGGAAAGAGTATAATGTATCTAAAATAACCTAATGCCAGCTGGTTCTTTTTAATCTTGGCTTTGTCAAATGCTAGGCATTATGGCACTGGGGAAGATTCTCTAGGGTTTCAGAACATTCAGCTGACCCTGTGAGGTACAACAATGATTTCTCCAATGCAGTTGTTAACCTTGTTAAGCATAGATACAAACCATGTTAAAATGCTCTCAGCTTCCTTTGAATACTTAACATAGTTAAAAAAACAATAGTGTGGATTGGGTTTTAGAGTAACTAACAAGTGCATCTCCCTCATCCATCAATAGAAAAAGGCAGATGCATATTAAGCGCTAGACAAAGACTGATTACATTTCAAACCTCCAAACCAGTGATGGATTACATCTATGACAGTGCGGCAAAGTGGGTAAGGAGCTGCTAAAAGTCTCTAATGGGGTTGCAGGTTTGAGAGTCAGATGGGCCAGTGCTGTTGTGCCCTTAAAACGAAGTGCTTAATTTTAATTCTTTCACTCTGTAATCATCTGTATATGTGGCTAATATGTAACAATGTAAGCCGTTCTAGTCGTCTTGGATAAAGATCTCTTGTTAGCATTTAAGTGAATCATCCATCTTCCACTTTAAATAACCGAAATACCCAGAATGCCACACAGACTCCTGCTGCTTTGCTAGAGATTGTTCAGTTTATACATTTGACGGATTAATGAGCTGTTTTAGTGCTTTTTCTTCTCCGATCCATATCCAGGTTGTGGTGGTTCTTGGCTATGTTTTCTACTTTCTGCATTTTGTGTTGTCATTGCGTTGGGAGTCATTGTGTTTTTCTGGGAAGTCTGCAGTGTAAAAATACACCAGAATCAGGACAAGGGCCACGCGTGGTGGCTATGCTTCCTTTATGTGTCTGTTTTAATGAGGCCGTACATTCAACCAAATTCTTGTAAATCAACCAAAAACAGCATAATGGCATACCATCAAATTCGGGTTGTTCGCCAAGTCTCAGTGCCTTCTTGAGCATCATGGACAGCACCCAACACATCAATTTAGTACTGCTGTCTGGTTCAGTACCATGGACAGTGTTCAGAAAAAGGGGGAAATGAAGCGCTGTCTGATTCAGAACCACGGACAGCGCTCACAATAAAACCCTTTGTGCTGTCTGATTCAGAACCACGGACAGCACTCACAATAAAACCCTTTGTGCTGTCTGATTCGGAACCAATGACAGTGTTCAGACTGAGAAACTTGCCTGCTTTAGGACCATGGGCAGCATCCAGTATGGCAGCTGAAACAGTCCACTGACTTTGCTTATTTATTTATTTATTTTTATTATTTTTAAGAGACTTTACCGGAATTCAACAGCTTCCTGTTTCAAGTTAATAACACCGAGTGAATTGAATGTTGTAGCCATCCATATCAGGATATTTATATCAGGACATGCACTGGTGTGTTTCATAATAAATATACTTTAAGCTTTTCTTGCTGGGGATATACATATATACCTAGGTGTCTGAGGCGGGTGAGATTAAATCACGATTCACTTCATCGAATCAATTTCACAGCCTATTTCAGTCGCATCCCTTCTCTAGGATGTGGCTGAATGTAATTTTGAAGAATAATTTGTCTCGGTTGGGACACACAGTGTTTTCTGTGGCTTTTTTCTCTCCCCACTCTTTCTACTTGTTTTATTTGTGATGTGAAGAGAAAGTCTTCCATATGTGCATTCTAAGGATTTGCCCTTCAGGACTCTAGAACAACTAGACAATACTCTGGGACTCAAGAGGTGCTCTGATTATTTTGTTTTTTTTTTATGCATTATACGCTTTACGCAGTACAGAAACAGGGAAATATGTTCCAAAGATCTGGGAATGGTTGATTGCTTGCTGTTGTTGTTTACAAGGAATTTTTGATTTGGCTGATGTGTTTTCATCTTTTTTTTTTTGCTCATTAGTGTTACAAATATACTCTAGTCAACACCTTGATTTCATGTGTTTTTATTGTACTTTATCTGGTTCATAATGTGTCAACATTTAATTTGTGTTTGCATGGAATTTCCTCAGGTGTACCTTTTGAAGGATCTGAATAAGATTTTTGTTTGCGCTTAGCATTCATGTTTGCTTCTGTGAAAGCTGGCTGTAAGCAGCAGACAGGAGGAAACTGAAGGATAAAATGATTATGCCACTCCTCACTGGGGAGGAATCATTCCTTAAAATGCAGTTGTAGAATCATACAAAAATCATATGGGGCACTGTATTGAAAAATGGAGACATCAGAGAGGGGTTCCATCTGGGGCTCAGGCATTGCTGTATAGGATGTCTGTCTTCCAAAGTGAAGTTACCTGAGTGAGGTCAAGCTGGAGGTAATGCACATGTGATGAAAGACCCTATTTGGGAAAAATAGATGGGAATAAGTAGTAGATTATTGCTCAAATTCTGTGAGGGTCCACTGAAAAGTGCTTTATAAATTGACTTTTACGTTCACTACCATCAAAACCACCACCACCATCATCACCACCCCCATCACCACCATCGCCACCACCATCACTATCATCATTGCTAACATCACCACCACCACCACCGCCATCACCACCACCACTACCATCAGCATCACCTTCACCACCACTATCAGCACTTTTATGTCTTATTGCCTATGGTATATTTTATCCAGGCAGCAGTGTGTTGGCAGTGGTGATGTCCACCTGTGTGTAACATTTGTGAGGACATGGCGATGGTAGACATGGTGATTCACTATGTCCTTTTGACCTTAACAAAACTGTGTCAGACAGAGGGTCAAAGACCGAGGGCCAGGGGGCTCGCTGATGGATCAGTCTCTGCTCTCTCTTCAGTCCAAGACTGAAATTCTCTCTTCCTCTCTTCCTCTATGACTGTCTTCTGGTACCTCTTTCCCTGTCTCGGTCTCTGTCCATTCCTCTCTCTCTCTCTCTCTCTGTGTCTCTCTCTGTCTCAATCTCTTGCTCTGTCTCACTCTCTCTCTCCCTCTCTCTCTCGTCCTCCCCCCCCCCCGTCTCTCTCTCTCATCCTCTGTAGCTATATCTCTCCATCTCCTTTGGTCACACTCCAGGTATTTCTTCTTCCTCCTCTCTTTCCTTCTGTTACACATATTCTCTCTCTCTGTCTCCCTGTGTCTCTTTACCTGTGACTTTTTCTGTCTGTCTTTCCTTTCTCTTGGATTAAAAGGAGGTTGCATCTCTAATGTGACAGGGAGGCAGGGGGTTGGGGGTGAACTGAATGCAATCAGGCATCCCTGGCTCAATGTTTGCCTGCTTGATTGTGGCTGTTTCGTGGGTGAAAGCATTGATTTGGCGAGAGCGGAGCTTGCCCTGTTGCAACGCGTTTACAGTCAATCCAGATGGAGAGGAAACCATTTTCCCTGATTCAGAAAATAAGGCAGCTTTAGGATTGTCAGGGACACTCAGCATGTCCAGCTGACTACTGTGCAGAAATGCCTTTCATTTGTATTTGTACTGGTTCAAAGCCATACATTGATGATGATTGTTTTTTTCTGAGGCTGAGTAAAACGAGTGCAGAGAAATTAATTTGTGAAGTTCATGGATGTGAGGTTGCAGGACATGGGTCTGAGCAGTTGAACCAACCTGAGCAGAATCAGCATAAAATTTAGCTGGCCTAAACAGAAACAAATGTATAAACATAAGGTCTGTATAATTCCATATGGTGGCCATAACACGCGTTGGACAGGGCAGAACCAGGGCTATGCAAGACACTAATGGGGGTGGGGTCATAGATAACATCTCCATGGAAACCATCTTCTTGGCGAGCCTTGCTGAAGGCTTGTGGAGGGCTGGGCTGGCTCCGCAGGGGTCAGGTGGCTCTGACCTGCTCCTGGTGGCTTTCTGTCTTTTCATTCTCTCACAACTACAGTTATTCTGTGAAAGGCCACTAGACAGTTACTATTATTCCATAACCTCCCCCAACCACACACCCCCTCATCCGCCAAAACTCTTTGTGCCAGTTCACACATTTGACTTTCAAATGGGGACACTGATGCTGTTTAATGCGAGTTCTCTGGAATGACATGAAAGGGATCAGAGAGGGGAAGAGAGGGGAAGAGAGATCGTTAGGCACCACCTACAGAGTTCTCATCCCTCGTGAAACAAAAAAAAAAAATTCACACCGTAATTAAGAGGATGTGACCTCGTTCTGTGTGGCAGCAGCAGAGCAGGGACTATACAACGCCTTTTTCGGAACACTTTCAGGGCACTGTGTCCAGCTCTGGGCACCATACTGTCAGAGGGGTATAGAAGCTCTCAAAAAGTATGGAGGAGGCCAACGGCAACGGTTCCAGGTATCAAACATGAAAGTGGAAGTGGCACTTGAGACTTAATCTCGTTAGTTTCGACAACAAGAAAGTCATGGGGAGATTAGATTGAGGTTTTTAAATTTTTTAAGAGGGGCTAATAAAGTGAACCGCAGAGGCTATTTAAAGATTAGTTCTCTCGGCGGGACAAGGGGGACATAATTCATTAATTCATTAATCTCACGGAGTGACTGAAATGGGCGTTTCACGGCGATGTCTCTGGGAGTTCCTGATGAGCCTGGACAAGTGATCGACATCGCCGCATATCCACAACACTGGATAAGCTGCTCCAACCTCCACTGTCCTGTTGTCAGGGTTATGTCCTTGTCATCACTGTTGTGGTGCATCTTTGGTGTGCCAGGGGTGTGTCGACATGTGTTCCAGCTGTGATGACGTCCTGTTACAGCCTGTCACAATATGTTACAGTCCTGTCACAGCACATTGTGGAGTGTTGTGGAGTGTTGTACGTCATCGTTTGTTGCGGTCCAGGCGTCTGTAGGAACAGGGCGGCAGTGTGGCGTAGTGGTAAGGATGAGGGCTCGTAACCAAAAGGTTGCAGGTTCAATTCCCTGCTCGGGCACTGCTGCTGTACCCTTGGACAAGGTACTTAACCCACAATTGTCTCAGTAAATATACAGCTGTATAAATGGGTAACATGTAAAGTTGTACCCTATGTAAATAGCTCTGAATAAGAGTGTCTAATGCCATGCTAACACTAAAATGCTAAATTCCAATAATGTAAAGTAATGTAGCCTGTGGTTCAGATCAATCATTTGCTAAATGCTAAATGACAATAATGTAATACTACTGTAACAGTCAGAGGCTACTGTTGGTCTCATTTCCAATAAGGAAGCACCCTCTGTTCATCTTGGGTGAGAAGTCAACAGATTTGCTAACTGAGCTCAGTCCACTCTTCTGTGTAATTCAGGAACTTCAACCCCTTGCAAACATGGTCATTGGTCAAGTCGGAACCAGCCATTTGCCCAATCACAGTTCAGTGCATTTGCACTGTAATGAGGGGTATCAGTGTGGCGTAATGGTAAGGAGCACAGCTTATAACCAAAAGGTTGCTGGTGTGATTCCCCATTAGGACACTGCTGTTGTACCCTTGGGCAAGGTACTTAACCCACAATTGCCCCAGTAAATATCCAGCTGTAATAATGGATAAAATTGCAACCTACTGTGTGTAAGTCACTCTGGATAAGAGCGTCTGCTAAATGACAATAATGTATTGTAATGTAACACATAGCGGACACCAAAGCAAGAACAGATTATACTCTCTTCAGATAGCCAAAGAAGGCATATCTTATCTCCTGAGTTCCCCTCCTATGCATACAGTATCAATCACAGGCTGGATATCTGCATCTGAACATGGTTTCATAGCATCAACTCATCTTAAGGCTGAACACTGGCCTAGAATATGTTGTGGAGGGAGGGGAGGAAGTGTCAAAAGAGCCGGAACGGTTCCCCAATCCAGCAAATAGGAAAGGAGTCACCCCAGATGAGGCTGTCCTCCGAAAAGGAATAAATACTAATAACAAGCACGCAGAAGGGGCTGAATGTGGTGGTGATTGCAGCCTGGTGGGAGCGAATCAGCCTCGGCTCTGGTGCGGTGTGACACGGGGGGCTTGGCCTGTGGAGCGGAGGAGCTGAGGAGGAGCAGCATGAGGGGGGGGGGGGGGGGGGGGGGGGGGGGGGGGGGGGATGGGCCGTGGAGCACAATGCAGGCGTGATGTTAGCATTCACCGCTAACGAGCCGCAGCTGAGGGTGCTGAATGAGGGTCGCTTATGCGACGGATCTCAGCCCATGGCGGGCGAGAGTGCATGAGAATGAGACGGCAAAAAAGAGAGGGGGAGAAGAAGGGAGAGAGCAAACAAGAGATGCCGACAGAGTGAGAGTGAGAGGTGGAAATGGAGAGAGAGAAAGACACAGGAAGAGAGAGGGACAGACAAACAGAAACATGCAGAGAGGAAAGGTAGAAAGGGAGTGACAGAGAGAGAGAGGGAGAGAGAGAGGGAGAGATGTTTCCAGACGTGCTCTCCAATTTCTGTCTCTCCTCTGGCTGGGGGAGTGTGAGGAGGGAGGTAGGGGGGGTGCATGGATGCATTCTCTGCTGGAACAGGAAAGAGCCGGGCTTATGCAGCATGTCTCAGTCAGAGAGTATGCTGCAGGCTTCCTCCCTGCAACTCTGGGTTTCTATCATATTGACCCCCAGCCCGTCGACCGTACACCCCCCCTCCATCCCTCCACCTCTCCACCACCACCACCACCGGCAACTCGGTGTAACAAGCTTGCCAATACCTCATGCTGCAGCGCACCAGTGACCTGTTTAAACAGTGCGCTATTTTCGCCATCGATTCCCCCCCCCAGGACTGGCGGTGTCTGAGGAAATCAAGAAGCCTCAGAACGCGGATCCAGCCGACTGCCACCGGCCTCCGGGGCCCTTCATTATCTTCTTTTCTCCTAATGAATATTTTCAGGCCCTTAAACTCAGATTGCTTCATAAAAAACATTGATTTGCAATTGTTCGGTCGAATATGAAGATCGTTACCAGAGAGTCTATCGCAGTGGAAAAAGGAGGGAAACAGTGACAGCGCCATCAACATGCCATTACAGAAGTGCCATTTTGCTTTGTTTTTCTTTCTTTTTTCTCTTGTTTTTTTCATAAAATATACTCCCTCTCAGTGGTGTTGTTTGTGGGAACCTTTTAGGTGACCTTGTTGCGGCATTTTCCTTAGATTGTTCACCAATATAAAAACAGCTGTGGCTGTGGGTTCAGTGTCCATCTGAAGCATACCGAAGGCCTTAAATCTCTACTTTCAACATCTCTTCTGGGCACTCAGCATTAGAAGAGATGCATTGTGGGTAACAGGACCACCACAGACTGGTGCCTGGTCCAGCTGCTGCATTTGTTCTGAAAATCAAGCTGCTACAAGGCAGAAAAATTGGACTGAGCGCCAACCCTCTAATACAGCCAGGCATCTATTACCATTACCAGCAGATTTCAGTTGTTCTTGTTTTCCACACACACACACATACACACACACACTGATTACTCCCCCTTGCCTTCGTGTTCAGTAATTCTAGAATTCCCATAATTCCACTCAAATTGAAATATTCCTCTCGACTAGACATGTAAAATCAGTATAGGTGAAGTAGAAGAGAGGGTTTGTGAGGGTTACACAGAATGATTCACATGAATAGAATAAAATAAAATAAAATAAAACAACATAACTGACAATATTGACAATATGACAATATTTCTGCCCCTTGAAACAGAGTGGGTATGAGCATTACTAATGCTGAATGTGCATGAAATTTAAAACCGTATTGCGATAGCCATTAGCATTGCATCACGGCTTTTGGGATTTTGATGTAGTCCTGCAATAAGACTTTATGGCATTTCATTAATTTATGGACTGGCTGGTGCCCCCCCCTCCTTGTACAAGCACACCCAAAGCACCGTGTCCTCACTGTCAAATTAACATGGTGTTGACAGAGGGGATATAATCCACACAATCACCCTCCTCTTATGCTTTCTTTTGTTTGTTTAGGATTATCGCAAATAGCATCTGGAGTTATTAAGTCCATGGAAGGATTGGAAATATTAGAATTGCAATTGAAATGATTGCTCTCTCTCTCACTCTTTCACCATTCCTCTCTCCCCCCCTTCTTTTTCTCTTCCTATCTTTTTCTCTGTTTCTCTGTCCCCTGCCCTTTTTTCTCTCTCCCTCACTCTATCTCTCCCCCTTACGTTCTCTTTCTTTGTGTGACTCTCTCCTCACTCTATCTTTTTTCTCTCTTTGTCCCCTTCTCTCCCTCTTTCCCTCACTCTTTTTCTCTCCCCCTTCCTCTCTTTGCCCCCACTTTATCTCTTTTCTCTATCCTCACTCTCTTTTGCTCTCTCCCTCACTTTTTTCTCCTTCCCCTTCATCTCCCCCCCCCCCCACTCTTTCTCTCTTTTTCTCTCTCCCTCAGTCAACTCTGTCTTGCATCTCTTTTCCTCACTCAGTCCAATCCTGTTGTAAATTAAAGGCCGATATGCTCGCAAATGGGAAAGGTCGAACCGCATAATTATCCACCTCTAATTAATTGCTGTGTCCGATTAGAAATGACTGAACAGAAACGGGCACCAGCGTTGTGTAGTTGATATGGCTACTATATTATTTATTTATTTTTTTCCATCTTTCCATTTAACCGGTAACAAAACAAATTAAAGATGAGGCTATTTCTGTCCTTCGCGCTTTGCTACAGCACCACAGAAAGCTGGCACTCTCCTTTAATAACAATACCAATATAATTAACTAATCAAGCACACAAATTACGTATTTAGATGAAGTTAATTACAGCAATTGTTCAGATGAAAGATTCACATGAATCAGCCGGCGTTAAAATAGACAGCGAGTCTGCGAATCTAATCTTCCCACTAATGACACCATTCAGATAGAGGCACTTTTTAACAGTGAGACCATTTGAGAAGCATACAGTCACCAATTAATTCCATTAAAATATCGCCAAGTGTTTTAACTCGGATTCCGAGCGGAACACCAAACCCTCTCATACCCACCGAACAGTGGATACCTCATCGGCACGCTTGTTACCGACATTATCTGAAGCGATGATTTTTATGTTCGGAAATAAATCTTTGTGCCCATTTTAAATTGACAACAACAAAACAAAGACATCCAAACAAACATGAGGAAAGAGGAAATAATCAATTACCATCAAATGACCTGCCCATTCAGCCTGGGTGGCAGTGTAGCATAGTGGTTAAAGAGCAGCGCTTATGACTGAAAGGATGCTAGTTTGATTCTCCGCTGGGATACTGCTGTTGTACCCTTGGTCAAGGTACTTAACCCACAACTGCCTTAGTAAATATCTAGCTGTATAAATGGACAACACCAAGGGTTCCAACTGGCAAACTTTCAGTTAGCCACACTGCCCTACATTATGTGAAGTCATGTAGGTGTCAACCTACTGTTGCTGGATGCTGGTTTAAGTATGTTTGTCATATCTGCAGCATCATGGATCCTCTAGGCCTACGAGTGGTCAGCTCTGATTTAAATCAGCAGAAAAACCTCAACAGCTTAACTTCCATCAGCTTGATTAACCTCTATTTATTGAATAGTATCCTGCAATTAAGAAGCATCAATATTGCACAGTTACTTGATTCAGGGTTTAAAATGATCTGTTGCTTTCTTTTCCGTTTTGCATCTGAGCAGCATGCCAAACAAGTCTGCACTTTATTACTGGTTTTAAATGCAATACATTTTTAATTCATGTATTATTTTATTAATATCTGGCATGCTCACAACAGCTGGTGGCGGCATATGTGAACGGAGATGTTGACACACTGGCTGGTTGGGATTTTGCCCCAATATTCCTGTCAAGTGTCAATGCAGTTACTACAGTTGGACAGTAATTGGCTGGGAAAAAAATTAATGAATACAAAGGGAAACATAAACACGTCCCCATTTCCCAGGTGCTGGACAGAAACCAGTACATCAAACAACGTGACACTTTTTGCTCCTGAAACCAACTTGTACGGGTGGTGCTCACAGAGCAGTGTTTCAATCCTAGATAGATAGATCTTCATCAGGGAAAAGGCATAGCATAGTGGTGAGGAGCAGGGTTCATAACAGAAAGGCTGCTGGTTTGAATCCCTGCTGGGACACTGCTGTTGTACCCATGGGCAAGGTACTTAACCCAGAACTGCCTCAGTAAATAGCCAGCTATATCTCAGTATATTTCAGTAAATTGGTAACTTAAAAAAATATATGTAAATCATTCTGCTGTGTCTGCTGAATGCCAATAATGTAATGTAATTTATGGCCAGAATGGATATTGTCAGTCTGCTTCGCAAATGGTCATAGGCAAGATATGCATTAGAGGTTTGGTCATTTATTTGCACATCCTAATTGGAAAGCCCCAGTCTGTTCCTGTTGCAGTCACCAACTGAACATGTGTTAAAGGAGTGGTTATTCATTTTGACCTCCTGATTAGATACCAGCAGTCTGGTGATAGTTGTCGTCAAGTGCAGAATGAGCTTCAGAGTTTCAGTTTTGCCTCCTGATTGGAGTTCACCAGTCCTTTCATGAAGTGGTCACAGTTCCCACAGTTCCCTGATGTGGTGGAGTGGAAATCCCAGCCGTTGCTCTGCTGCAACACTTCTGACCCTCCTCTCTGTAGTCTAATCTGTGGAATCTGAATAAAACGCTTTCCAAACCCCAACCCCCCCCCCCCCCCCCAACACACACACACACACACACACACACACACACACACACACACACACACACACCTCTGTCAGGGTGAGATCAAAGCCTGGTTTGCTCAGAGAGGGCACAGTGAGGCCCTGATCTCTGCAGAATAATCTCATCTCAACGCGTTTCTCTCTCCCAGGCTAGGGACTCCTCTATTCCCCTGCAGGCACTGCGCTGCGTACACAGTGATTTAGAGTTCTGTCAGCGTGTCGGCACCCCTTACAGTACACAGTAAGATCGCAGTCTTAACGCCGTATATCAAATTAGATTAAAGTAATCTGTGATTCATGGGGTGGGGGAAGGATTTGTTGATTCGGACTTAATGAGGAAATGTTCCCACAGCCAAATCCGCATATAAATTTCAGATTTTTTTGTTGTTGTTGTTATTGATGTTCTTTTTTTTTAGCGCATCAACACGTCACTTTGATAAGGATTAGATGGAGTTTGTGCCTTGAGCAAACTTGTGCCTAAATCATTTATTAGCTGAGAACAAACAGGCGAAACATCTTCCCTGCTTGCTGCCTCTACAGTTGCAGCCCCACTCATTTTGTTCTTTATATATTTCGAATGTTAACTGACTATTTGTGATGATCTGTTTTTGAAAAGCTTTAATTATCGGGATCCATTGGAGATCTGTTTATGAGGGAGCTACTTTGGCTGTGTTTCTGAATGATCAATGTGTGACTAGCTCGCTAAATATAGTAGCGTAATTTCTTTAGAAATGTGTTCCCAAGTGCAAGGGTACGCCATTAATTGTGTCTCTTCTGTTTGGGTGAAGTGGCAGTCATTGGCTGCCTCAGACACTGAAAAAGCTGCCAAGAAACCTTTTAAGGGTCAGTGCTTTTGTACAGTTGAATAGCTCATACCTGGCTGTGTCTGAGAGGTCCAAACCGTGCTTCAGCAGCACTTCACGGTAATCTGAAAATGCTGCAGTAGGCTCTACCAATTAAAGTTTTTAACTGTTGTTTTTATTTGTACCATTACTGCAAACCTGTATTAGCAATCTGTATATAAACAAGCCATGCCCCACCATCTTCGTCTTCTTGGTGTTGATAGATTTGATCACGAACCACTGACCTTGGATCAGTTCCAGCTGTCTGCACACAGTGGTTTGAAATTACGATTTGTGTTGGTCAAACTGACCCTGGACCTTGGGGAAGAGCAACCATGAAATTTCCCTTCTATGAAAGTGTGATCAAAGCCAATATGCTGGAAAATATTAAATATTTAATAAACATTTTATTATATTTTATTTATTATTATTTTTAAATAATAATAATAATAATAATAACATTAAGAGCCCAGTAGGAAATGCCTACATCAAGTTTGCTCTGCATGTGATATCTGCTGCACATGGACATACCATGTTATAGTTTACATTACATTACATTACATTTACATTACTGCCATTTAGTAGACACTCCTATCCACAGAGACTTACAATTTTATCCATTTCTACAGCTGGGCATTTAGTGAGGCCATTGTGGGTTAAGTACCTTGCCCAGCAGTACAACAGGAGTGCCACAGCGGGGAATGGAACCAGCAACCTTTGGGTTACTAGCCCTGCTCCTTATCACTATGCCACACTGCTACCTCTAGCTGAGGTGTTTCATGCTTCTTTGCCAGACAGGGATGACATGCATTTTGCCCCAACAAAGAGAGAGGGCTGAAGGGTTGAACGCTGTTAAGAGATGAACACTGACTCCTCTCTTAGCCCTGCCCCTTTTCCACAAATCTATGCAGACAGATGCAATAACGTCCATAGAATGCGGCTGAAATATTGCAAGACAGAATAGCACGGATGCTTTTTTTTCTTCTGAAGCCGGCACCACCGTAATCAGTTTTCGGGCTCCCCTCCCATCTGAGAGATAGAGAGGGCCATGTTCGAAATAGATGCTCCTCATATTGTGTCTGGAGGCTTGTTTCCTGGGGGTCAGGTTCCCCTACCCAGCTTACCATCGAGCCGGTATTAGTGCCTAAATCACGGGCCCTCAGAATGAGATGAGAATAACTCAATCAGATTTTGCCAGGGATTTCATTCTGCGGCGCAGCCGGCCGCTAAAGCGTCGCCTTTGCTTTCCCGGCCTCTGTCGAGCACGTCGGGCGATGGCTGGCGGGCGGAGAGGGGGGGGGGGAGCGGGGGGGTTTGCGTGATTGACAGACTCCGGGTTTTTTCGGGGTGAGTTCATCATTAAATTGCATTCCGTCGCAGAGCCCGGACCTCACCGACCTGCCGCTCAGCTCCCAAACATGGGGCACGCGGGGAACACGTTTGACAATGCGCGCCTACGCGTCTGTGTGGCGGGGGTGTTTGTGCAAGATATGTATGTACTGTATGTCTTTGCTTGCATGTGTGCGTTTGTGTGCGCAGAATTAAATGCAGGTACAGTAAGCAACCCAGACTCCCGACAGATACGCAAACGAGATATGAATGTACAAGAGCCGAAATTCATCATAGTGGTACGAAATGCACCTGCGGAGTGCCACGCCTCTGTTTTTGTACACGCCTGTTTTGGGTCACGCTGCGTCATCAGTGTCATGCAGTCCATTAACTAAACCAGTTAGCCAGAGTCAGGAGATTGTGTTAGTTAATTGTTATGTATGTTAGTTAGTTAGTTATTTTAATAAATGGATAAATTGGAACAATGCTGACAAGTTTAAATAGCTAGTGCCACAGCCCAGTAGATATTAATGCAATTACACGGCTTTGATTATTAATAATACAGAGGAATATGCAGATACAGAGTAAGGGTAAGAGAAATGAGGCATGGCATGGCAGATGTTTTCATACCACTATAATCAAAATTGGGTCTTTGCTATTTGTGTCATGGCTAAGTGTTGCCTGTAGGCTGTGATGAAATGAGCATGCTAACTCTCTGAACTTGGCCTGCAACAGCGGTGATGGGGGAATGTTTGCATTGTCTTTTTAATTATTATTAATACCACAACAAGCACTAATTAATTAGCCTATTCTTCGTAATTATTCACAGAAGAATAGTTTGAAGTCATTATTTCTTGCATTGCGTCTAAATCGATAAATCATACAGGTCGGTTTACCAAAACGATTTAAGCTCATCAAACGAGATCCATATCAGTTTTTCACATTCTCATAGTTCGCCTCCAAGGGCCATTTTGAAAGTGATTTTACAAATGTGATCGTTCTACGTTATCTTCGCAAACTATTCGTTTCTGTTAGCATTCACTAGCTGGAAAACACGACTAAAATCGTTTGCAACTGTGACTGACGTAGCGTGTAGCGCACGTTTGATCTCTGGTTAGTCTTTCCCGGCCTAGTTGCCGTTCACACCAAAGCGCGGCACGGTTTGAGGTTTCTCCAGATGAACTCCATCATGGGCTCGCATGTAGTGTTTGGGGGGAAACGCCGGAGTTTTCGGTTTCTGAGAATGTGGAGCGCTATGTTTTCTTGCTCTGATCTCCAGTCCCTCGGTCTCAACCAAAGGCAGGGTTTTTGGTTTGATGTTTATTTGCGTGTTGCTCTGTAGAAATAACACAGGAAAAAGAGAAGAGAGGGAGGAGGGAAATAGGGAAGGAGTAAGAGAGAAACAAAGTGTGAGAGTTTCTGTGTAAGAGGGGAAGCAAGAAGGAAAGTGAGAAAATGACAGAAAGAAAGTTAAAGGCGAGTGGCCTGCTAGGTCATCTTATGGTCCATAAAGTGCACAATTACATTTATATTTACAATTATTCAGTTGCAGACGCTTTTATCTAAGGCGACTTACAAGTGAGGCAGAGTACAACACAAAAAAAGCCATACAAGGAGTCAATAATATTAGAAATTCACATTACTTGTGAAAAATTCACATTAATTGTCGTAATTATGAATATCGTTGTTGGACACTCGTTTTTTTCCGTTTACCTGTCCCCCTCCATTGTTAGTTTGTGTTTTTTTTTTCATTATTTATGTGCTTTGGCAATAGACACCTTGCCTTTGTCCAGCCAACGTAGCGGATTTGGATTTGAATTTCAGTGGTGAGGGAGGAGTCCTATTACCTGCAAACCGTGGAGGGAACAGTTGGACATGTGTGAGTCAATCACGGTAAAACGCCAGTGTGCGGGTCTCTCCGTGAGACACGCTGGCCCTGACTGGGGAAAGCTTGTTCATTGATTCCGTAATTACGCCTCGGAGACGGCCCCCGTCAGCTCAGGATGTAGCCATTTAGCTGCACCCCACCCCTCCCCCATCCACACACTCCCGACAACCATCCTTGTTGCAAAGCCAGACACGCCGTGTTTTACCCTTTTCACAGCACTTCATATTGCGCCGGAGCCCTTAATGGGATAAACGCCGAGCCACGCTAACGTGTTTGAACTAGATATTACATACACTGGCAGCACAGAGAGGGGGAGAGAGAGGGAGACAAAAAGAGAAAGACAGAGGGAGAGGGAAAGACAAGGTATATTCACTTCAGAAAGCATTTGAAAAGGAAAACGATTTGTTTATTGTCGATCTGGCAGGTGATGCAGTGCCGCGATGCGAGCTGTAATCTTTTTAATATCAACAACCTATCATTAATATGTCTGGACCTCTCTTTTTTCCCCTGGCACTCCTGCTAGATTACCTAGTCTAAGCATCTGGTGTTGGCTTGCAAGGTGAAAAGGAGAGAGGCAGAGAGAGAGAGAGAAAGAGAGTAGATTGACAGCTGCTTGTGTATAAATAGGTTTTTAAATGAGAGGGCTGTTTGCATTGTGTTAAAAATGGAGGGAACAACAGGGTTGTTTGATTTTGCAGTTGTCGGTAATCATTTGATTTGCGCGTGACACAAAGTGTTAAAGTCGGAACAAGCTGTCTTGTCGTGCGGCGCTGATTTGATAACTGAATTTGAATATGCATTTTAGGAGTTGTTAATTCGTTTTTGTTTTTGTTGTTAAAATATGCTTTGGCAATGCAAAGGAAGCCTTCGTCATCCCAATATAAACGAAGTTGAACTGAACTGAAAGAGAGAGAGAGAGAAAGAGAAAGAGGGAGAGAGCAGAGTTTGAAAGCTCTGTCTGTCAGTGACACCTCAACAGCATTACAGAATACTCTTTGTGACCAGAAAGAGAGGTGTCGAGCTTTGTGGCCACAAGAAGGAAGTCTGAGGTGTGTTTTTTTGTGCTGAATCTCTTCTTTTTTTTTTCTTTTTTTCTTTTTTTTTTTTCTCCATCGCCAGCTGCTGCCACAGATGGAGGAGACAGGAACAGACCCCACTCTAATAACACTATCTATTTCCACATAAGCAGACAAACAAATGGCAGCAGCTTGGCTAACCATGTGAGGACGAGAAGCTTTTTTTAATTAAGTGGGGGGGAAAGGTACCATTTTTTGTGTGCGGGTTGGGGGCGGGGGTGTTGGAATGTCGATATTGACAGACCGATGTACGAGAGGCACGGAGATGCTGTAGCACGTATGTGTGTGTGTGTGTTTTTTAGGGGGGGGGGGGGGGGGGGGTAAGCAAGAGATTAAAGGCTGGAAATAGCAGCATGCCAGGGGCCTGAGGCCTACCAGAGCCTGGTGCTGTTGTGGGGTGTGGGGGGGGGGGGGGGGGGGGGGTTGGTTGGTACACAGCTTGCCTCTGTGCCTCTGCATCAGTGCTGCTCTGCTTTGGTGCAGCCATATGACTCTTCTCTCATTCCTGTTTCTTCAGCTTTCTCAATCACTCAGTCTTCATTCCTCTCCTGCTTCCTCTCTCTCTCTCTCTCACTCTCTCTCTCCCTCCCTCTTTTGCTCTCTCTACCTCTCTCTAGACACCTCTCTCTCTTTCTTTTCAGCCAGTCTCTCCCTCTATCTTGGCATCTGCCTCTTTCACCCTTTCTTCATCTCTAATTCAAGTTCAAATATGCTTTATCAGCTCTAAGTTTGCTTTATTCATATAACTGTTGATAATGTCACCAGAGAAGTTAACACTTAATATACTGCAGTACAAAAAATAGAAATCACACATTAACCAGAATTAGTAATATGTATTAACAATACAACAATAACAATAACTACAGTGATAATAATAATGAAAATAATAAAATGAAACTAAACTTTTGAATGCCGATTGCGGCAGTTATTATTGTTCCTCCAGCTGTGCCTTAGGCTGCGGCAGGAGGCCACATCTCTCCCTGTCTTCAGCTCTCTCTCCCTCTCTATCTAGTCACCTGCATCTTTCATTCCTTCTTCAGCTATTGCTCCCTCGCTCGATCTAATCATCTACGTTTCTCACTCTTTTTCTCTGTTCAGCTATCTCTCCTTCTCTTGTCATCTATGTCTTTCACTCCTCTCTTTTTTCAGCTACCTCTCCCTCTCTATCTAGCATCTATCTTTTTTGCTCCTCTCTCTTCAGCTTTCTCTCCCTCTCTCTATCTTGTCATCTACCTTTCTCACTCTTTTTCTCTCTAGCTGTTTGCCTCTCTTCCTAGACATCTTCACTGCCCTCTCTCTCTTTACCTTCTCTATCTAGTCATCTACCTTTCTGACTCTTTTTCTCTTCAGGCACTATCTCTCCCTCTCTTGTAATCTACATCTCTCTCTCTCTCTCTCTCTCTCTCTCTCTCTCTCTCTCTCTCTCCTTCCTCCTCCCTCTTTTCCTCTCTCTACCTCCCTCTAGACATCTCTCTCTCTTTCTTTTCAGCCAGTCTCTCCCTCTATCTTGGCATCTGCCTCTTTCACCCTTTCATCATCTCTAATTCAAGTTCAAATATGTTTTATTAGCTTTAAGTTTGCTTTATAATGTTGCAAAAGCAATTAACACTTAATATACTGCAGTACAAAAAATAAAAATCACACATTAACCATGATCCCTCTCTTTCTTGTCATCTACCTTTCTCACTCTTTTTCTCTCTCCAGCTATTTCTCCCTCTACTTAGACATGTACTCCCCTCTCTCTTTACTCCTACCTTTCTGACTCTTTCTCTCTTCAGGCACTATCCCTCTCTACTCTTGCAATCTACATCTCCCCCTCGTCTATTGTGGAACCACTTTCTCTGTGAGTCACTGTGGAGGGTTTAGACCGTTTCCTTTGACATGACCGCTGCTTGTTACAGCAACCATGTTCCGGGTTGAAGGTGACCAAGGGCACAGATGTCGAGAAGGCATTAAGCTTTCCTCTAAAAAAAAAAATAACAACCAGTGTAGTGGTGTCTTCAGATTTCAGATGAGGATGTTCTTGATTCTAGATGAAAGGAAGCAAACAGGGCCTCCTCTAGCTTCTTGTTAGGTGCTGCTGCCACTTGCCAGAAATTAGAGTGTTATTTTATTTTCAGAATTAGAGAGTTCTTCCCTTTTCTCCATAGCCACTGTTAGTGCATCATGATCCACATTATATACATTGGAGAATTCGGTACTAGGAGAAGAGGGCCTCGATGGAAAACATTTGTTCATTGTTATTTATGATGTAATTGTTTCAAATGATAATTGGATTCATTGAGGTTGGTGTTACTGAGGTGCATGCTGGGTAATGTATGCTTTCTGCCTACTGTGGAGAGGCAGGAACACTGAGGCATCATTAGGGGCCTGATACCGTAATTGAGGCATTCTGTCCTTCGAGCTTGTCTTTCCTCGGCAAGAGAGAGAGTGCCGGCTGGTGGAGTCCCCGCTATGGAAATGAACTTGGGTTGTCGTTTGTTTCAGGCACACCGGCTGAATCCTGAAAAAAGAAAGAAAGAAGGATGAAGAAAATATGGTTAATTGTCTGTATTTTTAGTCCTGGGCTGTGATGCGCCACCCGAGCCCCTTCTTCTTCCTCACAGCGGTAACAAGCTCGGATTGCAGGCTCACGTTCACGTCATGGGTAAGGGTAGCAGGCCTCACACCCTGCTGCCTCATTAGAGCCTGTTCCCGATCAGAGCCAAGGGAAAGGGAGGCAAAGAGGCAGCACCCCTGCTGCTTGCACACACTGGCGAGGCCCCCCGTTAGCCTTGGAGATGTGATCCGAGGGGGAGCGTGCACTTGACGTGCGACACAGCGTGCGACGTGGACTCAGATGGGTCAACTAAAAGGCTTTCCAGCTCGAATCCACAGCAGCAGCGGGTGAACTGCACTGGTGGCATTGCTGTGGTATAAACGTTCAGAAACGGTTCGTCCTTTTCAACCCATTGAGACCACCAAGCTGTGTGAATTGATTTTGTGATATTGTGTGATATCACTGGTGACTGTGTGATATATGGTACTGTGTGTACTTGGCTCCCTTTTCTCTTTCTAGGCTGTCTAGTCAGGTTAGCACAAGTTATCTTGTGGTAGGGCTTGAATAGTGTTATGCTCACACTCAGTGGTCTGGGAATGTTAATAGACTGGTCTGTTGCTCATTCAGCTGAATGGATACACTTCTGTTCTCTTGTGCTGGAAGTCACTCTGGACAAGATCATCTGCTAAATGAATGTAATGTAATACACCAATCTGCATGGATTGGCGCTTCGCACAGAAGAGTTTTCCGTAGTCAGTACTAAAAAAAGCTACCTTTCCTTGTTTTGGTGTGGTTGGAAGAATATTAGAAGATATTTAATAAGGAGAAAAGGGCTTTCAACCCAAGCAGGCTGCTTATTCTGCATATAGTCTTGAGTGCATCTAGGACTGTGTTGAGCTTGGTATTCAACACTGTAATTGTCCTGGCTTCCACTATGAAGGCTGGGGAGCCTTCTACACATTAGTAAGAGTCCAAGTGAAAAAAAATGTTTCCTAATGTCAGTTTGAAATTTACCTTCACCCTCTGCCTTTTTCCCTTTCTGAGGGCACAGTACATTACTGTCATTTAGCAGATGCCCTTAGCCATTGTGACTTATATAGGTTACAATTTTTACATGTTATGCATCTATACAGCTGGATGTTTACAGAGGCAATTCTGTCTTAACTTAATCTTGCCAAAGGGTACAACCTATCTGTTATGAGCCCTGCTCCTTCCCACTATGCCACACTGCCACCCACATAAATGTGATAGACACACACATGTGAACTGTCATATGCCAAACAGTCCTGCCTTCAGATCCACAGACTCTGAGGAAAGAGGGGGTGATAGAATGTCTCTGTTAATACATCACTGTATCCCCAAAGAACGACCACAGAAAAGCACGTCTGGTAAATGTCTGAGTGACAGACCAGGGTAGTGTGTATGAGATGTTTTGATTATAACAAAAGCGGGTGCTAATAACAAAACCTTGCATTGAAACGGCCTAACAAAGCCTTTGCTAATGGAACTTTTATTGCCGTTAATTGAATATTTAACACTTCCCCAGAGAGAGGCAGTTGAAACCTGTAGAACCTATGCAAGTGGAAAGCAATGGTTCACAATAATTGAAGATACACTTTCTTTTTCGACTTTGTGTTTCTTCAGCTTTTCTTATCTAACACAGCTTGCTTTCTTCAAATGTGACCACCCAGGGACACGGACGCATTGTGTTACTTTAAATAAGAGACATTTTTGTTTCTTTGCGTAATTTTTTTTCCTCTTTATAATGCGTTTGTTCCTCCTGCGCATTCACGAACACAGCAGCAAACCTGTCCTCCACATTAAATAAGAATATAGATATACATTTACATAAGAGCGAGAGGTATTTGTTAGCGAGGACACCTTCACTCAAAACCTGTAGACTTGAATAATAAAATACCCCACACTATATTTCAATGAAACCCCTTTGCTGGGAATTTAGTCATCCCAGTAAAGGGGTTTCATTGAATTATTAAACTTCCTCATGGCGCTGAATGATGTGAGGTCAGCGAACTGAATGCATGTGGCGTTGGAAGCACTGTGGAGTAGAGGCTTAAGAAAAAGAAAGACAACTTGCCGTTTTTGCTAGAAGTTTCCTGGTTTACAGTAGACCCAGTCTGTGGCCGTGTTGACAGTATAATATAAACCACATTCAACACCTGGTTGCGTAAGTGGCTGCATTGTTAACGCAGTGCTCTGTCTGTGTTATGATGGTTCCTGTCAAGAATCAAATATAAAAAAAAATAAATAGAGTGGCATTTCAGTTCGGGGCAGCCCTGAGAATTGGGAGTTTATCCTTTTGTCTCTGTTTAAACGGTTGTCACCAGCAACATTGCCAGTTAGATGCTCCGGCTTGGAAACGCTCACACACGCTAACATCTGAGCGGCTTGTTTTCTGACTGGGCCGAAAAACAGACTTGGCAGGATTTGATTCTTTGGTGACAGTCACTGTGGTTGAAAAAAAAAGAGAGAGAAAATGTAAGCGTTTAGCTCTGTGGAGAAAAAAATCCATTTTGCACGGAAGAGAGGCAAACCGCGCATGCAAAATGGAATGAGAGTGACACGCTGGATCCCAGACTGTACGGTCATAAAGGCAGACGTTCAGAGAGGGTGTCAGGCCTGTGACATCTGCCTCTCCAGGGGGACGAGAGATGTGGCTGGATTAGACCGGAATAAATGCACATTATTTCCATGTTTTAAAGTGTTTAGGGAATAAGGCTCCTGAGCTGAAATGAGAATTTGTTTCACCACTGTAAAGTGTGTGTGTGTGTGTGTGTGCGTGTGTGTGTGTGTGTGTGTGTGTGTGTGTGTGTGTGTGTGTGTGCCACACGGTAAGAGCTCTTCTTCTGTCCTGGGCCTGGGCTTTTGATTCTGCAGGCTAATGACTTCTTTCACTGTTAGCGAGAAGGAGGGGAGGAGGCTGAGAGGGAGAGGGAGACAGATTTATTTCTTTAATTATTCCTCTTCCTATGATCCAACAAACGTTTTCTGCTTTGTCTTCTTTTATTAGAATTTTGCATTGCACTTGTTTTGTAGTTTATGGTAATCATTACTAGCAGCACTATTAACAACAAACAATAACAATAATAATCATGATAATAATGACACTGATAATTCAAATGCAATGAGCTGTCTGTTCAAACACCAGGTGCTGCATTGCCATTCAGCATACAGAAATAAGCCTACATGTCTAACCGTCAAAGTACAGTTTATGACAGGCCAGCACATTCTCCCTTAATATCACTCCGGGCTGTGTCACACAGACTGCTCCTTGCTCTTAATAAGCTGTGAAATGGCCAGGCAACAAACATCCAGCGCTGCTATTGATTGCTTTGCAAAACTCATTTCACATTTGACCCACCAGAACCGAACTTCTGGTAACAGGAAATGAAATTGTTCCATTGCCTTATTTATTTTGTTCTTTTCGCTTCCTTTTTATTTCAAATTTAAGAAATGTGATGATATTTGCATACAGGAGTTTTTTTCCTCTTTCTTGCCCGTGGCTGCTCTGTTGTAACGTGAAATCCAGCCGGGTCTTAATTGGATCTGTTGCCTCCAGTGGCGGCCATTACAGACCCATAACCGAGCCGATGCACAATGCTCGGACATTTCATGCTCTGAAAAGTAAGAAAAAAAAAAAGAAACCGAATGAAGGACACAAAAATAAAATCAAGAGGTTGTAGAACATTTATTTATTCATTAAAAAGGGCTACCAAAGCTCTTGCCGTTAAAATGTTTAGAAAGCACAAACGTGTCAGTGGGGTAGCATTCGGAATGGCCGCTTTTGGATTTGAAGTGTTTTGCATGTAGCCAGCCGTTTTCATAACCCCCCTCCAAAAAAAAAAGAATGTTGGGAGAGGGACCGCTTTGACCGCAGGGCAAAACTGCACCATCAGAGGAGAGCTTTCATCGTCCTCTGGCTCGGTCATGCTCAAACGGTTTTCTCGTTTGAAGAGCGAGAAGTCTAAACCCTACCCAGCAAACATGCTCTGACTAAAATCCCGCTTTTTGAAGTCATGACGAGGGGGGAGAGGGGGGCACAGTTATGAATATTTTAAAGAAAGATCACATACAAAAAGATGGAGTGACAAAAAGATTTTTTTCTCCCCTGTCACTTACCTGTGTGTAATTTAACATTGAGTGTGGTTGCCAGTGTTGGGGAGAGTGACAGAGCAAAGCTCAACAGGGGAGTTATTGAACCAAGGCATCACAACAACGTTAAAAGAACATCAAAGCAACCTCTGAGACAGCTTTTCTTAAACTTGTGACACCAGTGGAATATCCGGAAAAAAAAATTCTAGTTATCGACGACAGAAACCCTTCACTCAAAGAGGCCAATAATGTACTATAAATTGCCAAGTTGCTTCCTGTCTAAAAAGTAGTTACACTGTCCCCAGCACGTCCTGTTATGTGGATGACAGATTATTTCTTCATTGAACTACAGATTGTAGGTGACCACTTAATGCCAAAATGGCATCTAAGCAGCTTAATTTGCCAAACAAATAAGATTAAGAGTCAAGCCAGAAGTGCATTATCAGAGTTTCTGCTGGCAGTTTGTTTCTTGAGCTCTAGCTGAGAGGGTTTGAGGACTCAGTGGGGTAGAACAACTCAAGGTGGTGCAATGTGGCAGCTAGGAAATTGGTCTTGTAACCAGTGGAGTGACGGTTCATAACCCAGATGGGCTAAATCCTTCTCCAAAGTCAATAATGCACTGTTCACATTTTGGTAACACTTGAAATTAACTTGCATGTGTACAAGTGTACTTACAACAAGTGTACTACAGCTAATTTGGTAAAAGGTGTGTAACTGCAGGCCACTGCACGTTAGCTACACTGTAATCTGTAGTATTATTTATAGGGTTCAGCAAGTTAGTCATGTAAATGCTTCTGTAACTGGAGTGTGACTGTATGCCTCTAAACAGTAACTGCAGTGTAGCAAAGTGGTGAGGAGCAGGACTTGCAACTGAAAGGTTGCTGGTTCAATTCCCCTTTGGGGCACTGCTGTTGTACCATTGGGCATGGTACTTAACCCAGAATCCCCTCAGTAAATATCCAGCTGTAAAAATGGGTGATATGTTAAAAACTGTAATCTATGTAAGTTACTCTGGATAAAAGCATCTGCTAAATGCCAATAATGTAATGTAACTGTTAGCTGCAGTATAACCACACTGGTATAGCTCACCTTAAGGTGAAGTGTATCCCAAATGTGTTGTGTGTGTGAGAAAGAGATGTATCAAGTTTGTACAAAAAAATGAGTAGCTCTCCACTCTAATGTAAAATGGCTGAAAAATTGTTTATTGGAGATCTGAATGAAGATTTGGGTTGAGTCATTTTCAGTCAGTCTTACAGCAAGTTATTGGTGGCCTGTCATCTAGACGTTCCAACCGATACGAAAGAAGAGTGAGTCATAACTCATATTGATGTGTCAGCTACTGAATCATAACACATATTGATGTGTCAGCTATTTTTGGCAACCCACCACCTCTCCCCCATCCTCCTCACTTTCTCCTCTGTCTGCTCTATCGAATGATGCCTGGGGGGGAGCAGTTCAGCAACCTTGGGCAAACCCTAAATACGAGCCCATCCCCAGGACTCCAAACCAAAGTAGGATAAACAGCAATCACCTAAACTGCACTCATCCAGAGGAGATAACCAGCAATCACCTAGAACACTGATTCTCAATCCTGCTCCTGGGGCTCCCCTGCTGCACACGTTTTCCATCTTTCCCTGCTCTACCTACCTGACTGAACTCTTCAGTGGCACTTTTGATTAGCTAAGCACACCTGATTTAATCAAGCAGCAAGGATAGATAGAAGATATGCAGGGGGTCTCCAGGAGTAGGATTGAAAAACACTGACCTAGACTGTACTAATACCCTGGAGATAACTAGCAATCACCTAAACTCCACTGGTCCCCAGGAAATAACGAGGAACCACCTAGACAGCACTGATATCCCGGGTATAACTAGCAATCATCCAGGCTGTACTGAGTTTGAGGGGATAGCCAGCAATCATGCAGACAGCATTGATTCCCTGGGAGGTAACATAACAATCACCTAGACAACACTGATTCACCAGGACATAACCAGTAATGACACAGACTTCCCAGATCCCCAGGAGGTAAAACAAGCATTGGTGTCAACTACACAGACCCTAGATATTTCAGCTGCCTAGACCGTGATCACTGTACAAAAGTGAATTGATCTCTGAGCTAAGAGCCCTAAGCAGCAATGTCTGAAAAATACAGAGTACTGAAAAGAGCTGTAGTGAGTGTTGGGG